>NC_140589.1:1369212311-1369414811 GCF_964204655.1 Triturus cristatus
ACCTACTTTCTAGAAGACACTAGTGGTAGGGTAGAAACTCACAAATATCTTAGGTTATATAAAAGGACTCTCACCCACTAGTACCACCAGTGGCCTTCTTCATCATCGGATCCTCACCTACTACACCTAATGTGAGAGGATGTTAGTAGGGTATACTAAGTAACACAACATCTTAGGTCGACATGTTTCAGCTAAAATCTTTGCCTCAAAGGCAGGGGCGGCTCCTCCGCTAAGGCAGAGGAGCGTCGCCCCACTGCCTTTCAGCACGGCAAAAAAGGAAAAATAACATGATAATAACGAGATGCTATTATCATTTTATTTTTCTGTGCTGGGGCAGTTTTGTGGGGCGGGGTTAGGCTGAGCAGAAGGGAGGAATGGTGGCACCCTCCTAAATGCGCATTAACGTTTGGCCGGTCCTGTGGGGCCGGCCAGACATTCATGCGCACTTTGCATGTTCTCCACCCAGGCTGCATTACAGCCTGGGTGGAGAACATGACCAGGCTTCCATTCCCCATCTGAGCTCCGAACCACGTCACTCAGACTAATCACAACGCTGCTTTGCATCGTGGTGATTTTCTCAGGGGAGCCTGGGTGTTTACCAATCACAATGCTGCCTTGCAGCATTGTGATTGGCTCAAGAGAGCCTATCCTGCTTCCTGTTCCAACAGAAGCCAGGAAGAGGACTCAAGAGAGGCAGTGGATGGCCAGCCAGCCGGCCGGAAGACAGGTGATTTTTATTTTTCATTTTCTTTTGACGCAGACATGGGCCATGCCAAACCTACCCACGTTCACTCACTGACGTGCCCTACCCTCCCCATGACTGAAAATGGAAGCTTCTACATCTCCATAGTTCTGACTCTGACCTTCTAATTTTGAAACTAAAATGGAAAACAATGAAAATCAGTGGGATCAAAGATTCCCCTGGGCTCCAACTTTATCAAATGCTCTGATCCCATCTGTAAGCTAAATACACACACCACTGCCCCCAAATCTTCTATTCACCTTCATGCATCCACCTCGCAATCAGAATAAAACAACTACTTTTGCTCGCCAACTTACACCCCAACCACCAGTATAAAAGTTCACCATCCATTACCAGGATACTCCCTGGAGATATTTTTGTTCTTTGAGGTTTAGCAATCACCCTCCTCCTTTACTCTGTAGTGAGTGCAGCTGTGAGAGACTGAGATGGTGCATGAAGCCACCACTTAATTTGATTTAAATCATCTAGTAGTGACCAGATGTTACTAGTGCAAGTGTCAGAGTAGGTGTGAGTGCAAGCAGGGGTAAATGCTAGTGCCAGAGCACGTGTCAGTGTGAGAGGTTCATTAATGATGCCAGTCCAAGTGTGAATTAAAGTGCACGTACCAGAGCAGGATTGACCTCTGGTGTAATTGCAATGGTTTGTGCTTTAGCACTGCTATGTTTAACATGTGCATCCTGCTTCTGAAGTTTAAGCCAGAAGGAGTAAAAAACAGCTCATTCAATAATCCATTTTAAAGTTGTGGGAGTTCAGAAACTTCACAAAAGTTTGGCACACAACAAGAATGCTCTGGGAAATATGCAACAAAGACCTATAACGCAATTTACTGGCACTATATCTGGATAGAACCACAAGCTACCTGGATAATAACAAGATCACCAGGATGATACATTTACTTGGAAACTAGTGCTTAGGGAATGTAATTTCACATTTTATCATATAATGACAATTGCTTCTTTGTATTCCTAGACTTTCTCAGCGACACCCTGGTTTTAACATTCAACTGCTCCTCTTTAGTGATGTACCTTTTGTTAAATAATCAGTGAATCATTTCCTTTGTACTAAATGGTTATTGGCTGGGCATGAACAAGGACACTTAGAAATAGCGACTAACCAATATTAGAAAGAGGGATGTCCTCTTACTTTCGCTGAAGTCTACGTACACACACTGACTAGGGAAGGCCTTGTCACGGTGAGCTGCAAAGATCCCTCCCTCAGCCATAAACTCCATCCGGTTATGACAGATTCGCTCTCCGCACAGCAGGTGCTGACCACATTAGGCTGTTGCTTGGATGGTTGAGTGTCTCTCTCTCTCTCTCGTTAAGTCTCTCTCTTTCTCGCTGAGTCTCGCTCAGCGGCGTAGGAAGGTGGGTGCGGTAGATGCGGGCCACTCTGGGTGTCATCACTGAGGGGGGTGACAAAATGGCAAAAATATGTACGTACTGAAACTTTTTAGTTCAGTCAACAAATGCAACGAAACGCGGCTATACTCGACGCACGCGGTGCAAGAAAAGTTCCGCACCAGGTACAGCCTGACCTTGCTACACCACTGGTCTCTCTGTCTCTCTTTTCGAGTCTCTGTCTCTCTCGTTGAGTCTGTCTGTCTCTCTCTATCTCTAGAAATACTACATTGGGATTTAACTTAACTCTTGCAACACTTTAAACATCAAATTCATAGCCTATTTGTGCTATTTTAGGCATGCAGAAAATCTGTCATTCTTAGATGTTTCCATCTATCGGTGGTAAATTTCAGGGTTTCAACAACTTATTGTCCGTTCTGATATATTCGTATGATTCGCCTAGCTTTAGACTTTGGTTTACTGCAATTGTGAATATCAACAGATTTTAAACTATAAAGTTCTGAAGCACATACGTCAGTGAATGATTACACTTTTGTCAAGGATGAGACTGGCATTCACTCAGCACTTTTTTATTTGTAGGTCTGGCATTAGCAAAGATTTTAACATGTAGGAGAAAGTATCCCCTGCTGTGCATTAGAAGGATATTGCAAGTCATTGAGGAATTCCATGACCAAATGGAGGAATGAGGCTGAAGGCCAAGTTGCTTTATAAGGTTATGGAACTTCGAAGTGACTTGAAATATCCTCATAATGTATGGCAGGGGGTACTTTATTTCTTATAGTACATGCTCACACCATCACCTTGCGCACAAACAACTTAAATCTTTGGTGCATAGCTCTTTCATATGAAAGAGAGAACGTGTATGCTAACACAAAGAATAAAAATAGATTCACTAGTGAAAAATTAGACATAAAAAACGATTAGATATTTGTCACAAAAAGATATACAAAGCAGTTTAATACTAGTTAAATAAAAGGCCCAGTAGGAACATGTAGAAAGACAAATTTTTCTATAACTATCCAAGAACCGCAAAAAATAAACATGTTGCCATAAATATCTACTTTGTGCTTGTCTCTGTATAGAGCATTTTCTTTCTTTAAACAGCTGCTTTAAATATGGTCTGTGACCTGACTGGCTACTGGCTTGCACTCCCAAAGTCAAAGTGTATTTATTTAAATTAATTAAAACCATAACATTCTCTACAATAGAACATACAAATTAGAATCTTAAAATGATTAAAAACATGATATAAAAGCAGATTAGTGTAAACTAATAAATACATTGTTCAGGGACATTTATAGTCCAATCATTTAGCTTAGGTGCAGGGAGAAGTTAAAAGAAAGTGCACAGAGTAATCTTCCATATGCCCCTCTGATGTCATATTTTATAGTTCCCGAGTTTCTCCTTGCAAAAACAGGGAAACTGATGCAAGCCAAGCATAGTCTTATTTGGAATTTCTCGCAGCATCTTATATTATCTCAATCCTGCTTCCAAGTTAAAGTGTAATGATGTTAGTGCAAATTTAGCTAAAAAGTGTAGAAACAGTAAAATTGTAAACTAGAACAGGCTGTACAGTTGCGGGAGAAGGTGAAAAAGTACACAGACTAATCTTCCATATGCTCCTCCAATGCCATGTTGTATAGCTACTGAGTTTCTAATGCAAAAATTGAAAAATTGGTGCAAGCCAAGCATAGTCTTAATTGAAATTTCTCGCAGCAGCTTATATTGTCTCTACCCTGTTTGCAAGATAAAGTGCAAATGTGTCAGTGCAAATTTCGCTAGGAAGTGCAAAAACAGGAAAATTGTAAACGAGTACAGGTAGTATACATGCATTATTTCCTTAAAAGTGAAGATAATATTAGAGACCCATAACGGCAGCTCGAAGTGTTTATTGTGCTGGCTGCAAAACAGTCATCGATCCTTTTGCTGCCAATAACCTATCCGCTTCTATAATATATTTTATAAAGGGCTGCAATAGCTTGGGGGGTTTCACCCTTCAAACAGAATAGCAGTAGGCAGTGTGACGTCAGAACTTAACTGTAATAAATTATTAGAGTTGAGTTCTGACTTTATTTCTTTATAATCGACAACTAGGTGAGTCACAAGTCGCAGATTATAAGAAATTAGAGGCACATTTTTAAACAAGGATTGCAGAATCCCATGTATTATAATGGATAAAGTACCCCCTGACGTATGTTATATTGCAAGTCACAGAGGAGTTCTGTTACTAATTAGAGGAATGAGTTCGAAGGCCGAGCTCCTTCATAAGGTCATGGAGCACAGAGGTGACTAGCAAAGACCTAAAAATGTTCGTCAGGGGGTACTTTATTCCTTATAATACACGGTCACACCAGAACCCTTTCAACAAACCACTAACCTCCCAGATGCAGTGCTCTTTCATATGAAAAAGATAGGATGTTTATAAACTTGAAGAATACAATTAGAGACTCTAGTGTAAAAGCTGTAGCTCAGAATGTGTAGAAACATGCAGAGATTCTATCTTGTCCATATTTACCAAAAGTGTGAAATCAAAAATGATGGCCTACACTTATCTCCTTTCTACATATCTCTATTTATGTGGAAAAACAGAGCCGAAGTAGGATAAACCACATTTAGTTTTAGTTTATTGCCTTTCCCTTCAGTTGCTGGCAGTAGTTACTGTGACATCAGAACTCAACTTTAATAAGTTATTACAGCTGTAGGCCATGTCTTTATTATAGGTGACTAGCGACTTTGCAAGTCGCATTTAATAAGGAAATTACAGATAGGCTTTTGTACAGGAATTGCAGAGTCCCATGCATAGAATACTTTGAAGTACTTATGACTTTGTTCCCACAAAGGAGATTCTTGGCGTGTGCAAAAAAAGCACCCAGAAGAACTTGCATGGAGAGGTACTGCACACACACAGTCCAGAGGACACATCCAGCATCCAAAGATCTTTGTGGCCAATGGTAGCAGGCAAAAGAGGTGGTCAATGGGCACACAGTCTGCCCATAGGTACAGCCTCGGGCTTTAATCATTGCATGGTGAGGGCAAGAGTACGACACAAAAAATGTGACCTATTGCCATGCTCCATACTAGAGGCACATCTGCCACGGCCAATAGATAGATATGCAAGACTAGCTAGTGGATCAGGAGGATTGGGCATGGAGCATGGATATGGCCTACACCTTATGCCCAGCAGTCTGAGGGGGCACAAGGCTTAGATGTAAACTATGCCATAGATGAAGAGAATGCGCAGCAGGCTCTGGTAACAAACGTAGGGAATAGTGTAAACAGGACATGGTTGTAGGACATTTTCTGTGATTAGAGTCCAGAGGGCCCGCACAAAGCATTGCTTCGCATACACTGGTGTCACAGGAAGTTGACGCTTGGTGTTGTAGTCAGATAGGCCCTATGAAATCTGTGTTATGAAGAAAGGATATAGAACGTGGATTTATGCCACACCCAACAACAGGACCCTTGTGGTAATGGTTGAAGCTGGATTAACTGTTGATTGTTAGATTTATTTTAGGTGAAATCACATTCATAAAGGCGCTTCAATTGATATTATTTAAAGAAATGTGCATGGATTTCTTTTTAGTTTAATGATTGGTAATTCATCTTAGTAAGTAACCATAATGTACTACAATTTAGCTTTTTCCAGTTACAAATACATACACAGGATGTCCAGAGAGGGCAAGAATTATGGGGGAATGGGTCCCAAATTAAGAATTTTTCATTCAAACTCCCAAAGAAAATTGCTCAAGCACATTGCAGTAATTACTGTGTGTTAGAAATGGGGGTCTCTAGTTGGCAATGGTTTGCACCTTTGTCCAAATAGGGACCCTTGCTTCTAGTCAGGGAAAGGGGGATACACTTCTTCGGCGATGTGACAGTAAACAGCTGCGGCGGCGGCACGCTTCTTCGGCGATGTGACGGCAACAGCTGCGGCAACACGCTTCTTCCTTGCTGCTTCCAGCTCCCAGCGACACGCAGTCTCTAGAGGTCCTGAAACAACAGCTGGCATCTCTCTGCAGGTAAAATGCCCAGCAAGGAAATTGAGGGGGAGCTGGTGGTGAAGTCTTTGTATCCCTGAGACTTCAGAACAGGAGGCAAGCTCAGCTTCAAGCCCTTGAAGATCTTCCTCAAGATGATAAAGTACACACAAAGTTCATCTTCTTTCCTTGGCAATAAGTAACCACTGCAGGCCAACCCCAAACAGATAACAGCACAGGGGCAGTCTCCTCCTTCAGATTTCTTGGTTTCTCTCCTTGACAAAGGTTTGTCTTGATTTCCAGAGCTGATCTAAAGTTCTAGGGTCTGAACCCCAATATTTATACTGAAAAATCATTTGTTCTCTGAAGGCAGACAGTGTCTGCACCTAGTCAAAACCAGTTCTGTCAACTTGGTTCAGCTTCCTGGAAGAAGATGGAGACAGCATTGTTAAAAGCAGAAAGGAAATCTCCTTCCCCTACTCTCTATTCTATGTAGGCTCAGGCAAGTGAAAGGAAATCTCCTCCTCCTACTCTCTATTCAACCCAGGTCCCATTCAGCCCATCCCTGACTCATCAGACTGCCGGAGCCAAAGCCCTCTCCAGCCCCCTGTCACTCACAAACCAGACATGCAATACACAAACCTAGCAGAGGCATACTGGATGGTTAGGCAAGAAAATACCTACTCTCTAAAAGTGGTATTTTCAAACACAGAATGTAAAAATCACCCTCACTAAAAGATGTATTTTAACATTCTGAGTTCAGGCATACTAAACTCGTTTTTCTACCTAGTTCTCTGGGTCAGTTAGGATTATAAGATGTTATAATCAAACTGCCCATTCTGGCCTATGGGAACAGGTAGCCTTGCAATGGTGAAAAACGAAATTGGCTGTAATTCACTATAAGGACATGCCACACACATCAGGGCATGTCCTACCTTTTACATACAATGCACCCTGTCCACAGGGGTACCTTGGGCCTACCTCAGATGTGACTAACATGTAGAAAAGGGAAGGTTTAGGGACTGGCAAGTGTGTGCACTTGCTAAGTCGACATGACAGTCCCAGACTGCACACAGGCTCTGCAATGGCAGGCCTGTGCCATATTTTACAAGCTGCTTCTACGGGTGGCACAATCCGTGCTGCACGCCCACTAGCAGCATTTGATTTACAGGCCCTGGGCACACATGGTGCACTGTACTAGGGTCTGACAAGTAAATCAAATAGCCAATCAAGGAGTCACTAATCCATTACCACAAGTTAGAATAGGGAGCACTTGCACTTTGGCACTGAATAGCAGTGGCAAAGTGCCCAAAGCATCTAGACCAGCAAAAATATAGCAAAAACATAGGAGGGAACAGCGAAAAATGGAAGGGAGACCCACGCTAATGGTTCCAGGTCTAACACTGTGGTTGCTCCTGCTCTGAATCGTTTGTGGTTTTAGTGTAATCTGTTTTATAAATGTTAAGATAAGAAAAAAGAGACCTTTTAATAATTTTGTTCTCAGGCTGGTGGGGGACAAAAAACGAAATAATAAACCATTCAAACCAGTTGAGACCAAAACTCCTGCATTCACTTGTAATAGTTGAGAACCACAGAAGTGGAGCAGGTTCTTAAGCTTCTTCACTCGGATTGGTCAAAAGGAGATCATTATTATTTTGTACAACTGGACCTTGTGTTGTAGAAAAACAATCTGCACTGACATCTAAAACCACACTTTAAAAAAAATAAAATCTCCAGGTCGGTGGGGGAATTCTAATCACACCGAACTCCAGCCAATACCAGCATGCATCCCTGCACGGTGCAAACTTTTTTGAAAGTGAGGGCCCAAGCTCACTGGGTAAGGTCATGGGCCCATACTCTGGGGCTCTGAGAAAACGAGGACTACTAGCCTTAGAGCACAGAGGTGTCGGAAGCACAGAGGACACAGCCAGGCTTTTGATCCTGTGCCCAGTAGGCTCTCAATAAAGAGGCCACTCATAGACCATAGCCAAAGATCAAATGTGATCAGAGGGTAGAGGGGACACCGGGTTTGGCCTACGACTATGCTCTGTTCTTTCATATCACAGTGTGAAAGTGAAGGTTAGGAGTCAGTGGCGACTGGTGACATTTGAAAGTGGTGAGGCATAAAACAATGGGCCTACTGCAATGGCGCGAGCGAGCTCGAACCACCTACGGGGTTTTTGGTGGGTTCTCCCCCGTGAAAATTTTGAAAAAAGAGTGGGCAAATGGTGCATTTTCAAGCAAATTTAAGATAGCAGGAAGGTTATAAAGCAATTGTGAATATGTTCTAACAAAGACAGTGAATGGCTCAGCTCTGGTCGAGTTCTTCCTTTTATTTCTTAACTTGCCCACATATAGTCTCATACATTCCCAGTACCATCACTATCTTTTATCTCATCTATTCACCTTTCTTGCCATCCGTCCATCCATCTTTCTCTCCATCACCCATCCATCTTTTCATCTCTCCTTTTCTCCCGTCCTTCCTTCCATCTCTCCTTTTCTCCCAGATCTCTGCTCCGGACCCTTGAACCTGCCTAGTTATGCTGTCAACTATGTAAAATAAATATTTTGAACAAGAGATACGCTAGGACACAACACAGCGACTGCCCAAAATGCACAATATGCCAGTCTGGGTATCAAGTTCAGGTACAATTTAACACCTACACAGCAGTTTCGTTTGGGGGGCCAGGTAAGAATGGGTTTTAAAAGCTGTGGTGACCTTTTAAAAAGCAGTAAAGTTTTGACATCAGCCATAAGTCTGCACTTCGTAAGTCTGGTCTCGTAGTGCACAGTGGCGAGTGCAGAAAGGCGCCGGTGTGTGTGTGTGCACAGACGTGTAGGCGCGTTATTACAATGCAGCGTAGAACCCAGCAAGTCTTCATTAACAACCACTTTTCCAGACGCTTGAATAATAATAAAAACAAATCTTTCTCAGTCACTTTTCTTTTCTTTTCATCCCACAAGCACAACTAATTAACCCACTCGTTGCCAGGGAAGTACAAGTTTGCCGTAATCCATACAACGCCACCCCCCTCACTAATTTGCTGATCCCACTACAATGGAATGGTTATCCGTCAGCTTCCTCCCTCCTCCACCCCCAGCAAACACCCTCACACCCAGAGAAGAGAGGCGCATGGGAAAATCATGTTTTAATCACTTATGTTTAGGGTGACAGTATTTTTCTCTTCAGAGCGGAGTCTTTCATGTTTCGCAGCGTAACCGCCGCACGCCAACCACTAAAATAGAAGGCCAACTCACACATGGTTACTGAAATCACAGTTCAGCGCAGGCCCACTTCCCCAGACTGTACATTTCTGTTACCAGGGACCTATCTGCGCGAACAGATTTGGATATCACTATGGTGTTGCTGCTCCCTGTCAGGTGCATAAAATCAAACAATTCACTTTAACAGTCACTTGGAATCTCGCAGTAGCCAAGCATGTGTTTTATCTGCAGCTTCCAGTGGTAATTCCGTTCCCCTTCGTACCTCTCTGCAGTTCCCTCCGTTCTCGTGACCACGACATCACTTTGAAGCTTCCGCCTAGGAGTTCAGGTGCTGTAAAGAATGTAGTTTGAAAGAATACACTTCAGAATCCTGTGCGATCACGGCTAAAACCAGTGAGACCAATTGGCAAGTGTTCAGTTCTCTACTTTCTTGAAAAAGATTTCATGTGAAGTCCCTTCTTCTGGCTCTATGGTGTAATGTCATTCAGGGAGGCCCGGAGTCTTGTCATGGGAGAGGAAGGGCAAGGCATTCACGCATTTGCCAATTCCAAAAAGTTGTACGCGAGGCAGGCCACACAATCAGGCTTTGAGGCTCAGGCCGACCACAAGCCACTAGGTCTCGCAATCGTAGCCGGCATGACGGGCGGGGTGGGGGGCATGGGGTCATCACGGGGGAGGCAGGAGGGGTGTAATTAAAAATAAATTAAATAAAACTTACCGTCCCTCGCGGTGCGCCACCTCACATGGGTCCCGAGTCCCGCCTCCCGCCGTCCTGCATTTTGAAATTCTATTACCTCCCGCTCCAGGTCTCATCGTCATCACAGGCAGCCTCCCTCCCTCACCCCTCCGCCAAACACAAAGCTGCAAGGCGCAGCGAAGCGTGCCCTACCCGGGCGATTTTCTCTATGTAGGCTGCTGCATGTAGCAGCCTACATAGAGAAAAAGGGAGAGTGGGCGGTCCTGCTGAGGGCAGGGGGGGGGCGTGGCTTGCCCACTGTTGTGGGTATTGACTGCTGGGTCGGCCCCAGGGCCGACCAAGCAGTCAATACCCACAACAGTGGGCAAGCCACTCCCCCCCTGACCTCAGCAGGACCGCCCACCCGCCCGCCCCCAACCAGGCACTTCTGCTCTCTCGCAGTGCGAGAAGCATACACATAAAATGGTAGTTTTTACCATTTAGGTTTCTGCCTTCTCGCACTGCGAGAAAGCAGTGGGGCAACGCCCCCACGCCCCAATGGGGGACCACCACTGTTAGGAGTGCAGTGTGTGACTAAAGACAAGGAAATGTGGCTGCAGGCTTTGTGACTGGCATGAACAAAAGCCAAGTTCAACAGAAATAAGAGGTAGAGAGAATGCTTAATAGGTACTCTGGTCAGGGGCAAACATTTATCCAAAAAAGAATGACCTAATTCACTGAAAAGATTCTACTAAAAGCAAGTTATGGTTATTTACTAAGTTGACAAAGAAGTCTCCAATAAGAATTTCAGTTTGAAAAGATGTTAAGGTTGTAATTCTAAAACTAAAATCACCTGAAATACAAAATTCCTGTTGAGCTATGCTGATATAACTCTCCCCTCAATACATTGCTCGTAACGTCACAATTCAGGACATAGTTGACATAACAAATGAGATTTATAACCTCTGCACCTATTCATAACACAGCCCCAAGAGTCAATAGCATGAATCTGAAGAGCTCGTCGATGATTGAGACTGTTCAAAAAAGGAAACCCTCAGGATCATGTAGCCGGCCCCTCTACAAAGAAGGCTATTCCTGAAAATGGCAAATTAGGTGTGTATTATGAACTATAGCACACGGGGGCATGGCCTACGCGGCAAAGATGGTGGTCAAACTCCCGTAGGCTCAGCGCTGACTGCCCCACTATCCTTCCAGTATCCTGCTATCGAGATGCCATCCACCGAGGCGGATTTCCCATCATTGCAGTCCGCATCCTAGCGATTCCGTAGAGCCATTGCCTGCCCAGATTTCCTTGGCCCTCGCCTGGCGCACTATGCCTTGGCGATACAGCTTCCCCTGTGGCCTGGGATCGGCGGACCCGCTGCGAAAGGGGTGCAGGATTGTGCGCTCGGCCTCGGTGTGGGAGGCCAGGACATCGCAGACACAAGGTGACCTGATTGTCTCCCTATTCCCTCCTCGTCGGCACTGCCAGTGCACCTGCTGGGGCATGGAGGTGAGGCCCTGGTTGGTCGACTGGAGTCGGCCCTGTACCGACGCACGCTACTGCATATCAGCGGTGCTGGCTGGCCTGTGCTGCGTCCTACATTGGATTGCGCCCCCTTACCTGGCCAACAGAGATCACCTGGGGGTGGACTCGGTCCCCTCATTCCCGCATCTCCTTCTGTGCCCGGGGTTCGCCCTGCCGGGGTCTCGTGGCGGACTACAGCAGGAGGCTGGGCCCTCATGATCAGGTGATTGACTGACTATGCAGAGGCCCGAGCGCTGCCCCAGGTAGCTATACTGTCGCCGTCAGCGGAACGATGATTACCTCTCCTGGCCCCCTGTGAAGCGGAAGGCCCAGAACACCTGGGCCGAGCCAACGGGGATAGACCGGTGCCAGCAGGATGCCCTGATACCCGCTACTGAAGTTCAATGCGGCTGACTGGAGACTGGGGGCTGCATTTTGCACTCTCTGCTTGCTGTACATGCAACCTCTGGGCCTTCCGAGCATGGTGTGTGAGCTTCTATCCTGGTGAGATACGGTGAACTTGCTTTGCAAGACATGTGTGGGGGGAGTCGGCTGGCGCATGCTACGTTTTGATCCACACCTAGGCACAACATTCCTTCGCTGGCAGAAGTGGAGGTTCGTGAGAGACTGCATGTACTGAGGGGGCAATGTAGGGAGGAAACGTGTTGCCTCACTGACATTGACTAAGGCGGTTCTGGCTTGTCAGCAAGTGGACGGAGCTAGGCCAGGCTGCACGCTGGTGTGGGTTCTGAGCTCTGAGGTTCCTAGGAATGTCATTGGAGCGATTCGCACTCTCATTGGTTTTTGCACAATACTACGAGAAGTTATAACACCCCCAAAAATCCTTCGCCCGAGGACCTCCAGGCCTATATTGCTGGGGCCATTCTCCCTCGCCTTAATCCTGTGCAGTTCCAGGGATTCAAGCGACCCCTGCAAATAAAAGATTAAGGCAGCCATGAGTCCGGTGGCTTATAATAAAGTACCAGGCACTGACGGATTTCCTGTTGGAGACTAGGTCATTTCAAGGTCATCCTAGCACCCCAGCTTCTCGAGGTCTATCGGCAAGTACATCAGCAGGGCAGCCTGCCCAATTCTCTATCTGAGGCCCTCATTGTGGTGCTCCCTAAGGCTGGTCGGGATCCCCTAGAGGTGAGCTCTTATCAACCCTATCAATATTGAACACGGATTATAATGTATTGAGTAAAGTGTTAGCAAATCGACTACTGCTTCTACTCCAGACACTGGTGAACACGGACCAGTGCGGATCATACCCCACAGCGCCACCTTTTGTAATATCTGTGGGATGTGTCATATCATGGGGGCAGTCGATGGAACAGTAGGGCTCCTAATGGCAGTCTCCCTTGAGTTTGAGAAAGCTTTTGACACATTGGGGTGGTCCTAACTTTTGTTTGTCTTGGAAGCCCTGGGGATGGGTCCCAAGTTCTTGGGGTGGGTTTGGCTGCTTTACGCAGCGCCGTGGGCCAGGGTGCGGACAGAACGTCCTATCTCTCATCCGTTTCCTATAGCAGGGTGGCACAGCAGGGGTGCTCATTGTTGCCCGTAAACTTTGCATTGGCTATGGAACCCCTGGCCGCCCTGTTTCAAGTTAGGGGGCCAGACTGGGGCATAGCAGTGGGCTATCGCTGGCACACAATCTTCCTATTAGCGGAGGATGTTCTGGTATATATACGGGAACCTGCATGAGACCTCCCAGCTCTCTTTGGCTTGTTAGATCTGTTTGGGGAGATGATGGGACTTCGGGTAAATTGGGGCACGCCGTGTGTCTTCCCCCTGTGGGCAGCGAGCCAAGATGAGGCGGAGTAGCTGGAATCTGCCTTACGCCCCTCAATTGCCAATACGGAACATACCTGGGTTGAGGACTCTGTAGGATGCCCATGACCCCGCACTTTGGCAGAAGGCGGGAATGACTAGTCTCTGTGACTTATTCTTGGACGGAGGCTTGTGCTCCTTTCAGGAGCTGCAGGACAGTACTGAGTTGGGAGCGGGCCAATTCCTGACATATAATGCCCTTATACTTGAGATGAGAGATATTTGGGTGATGGGACAGGAGGCCCCCTGCCATGCATGATGGATTACAACGACACATGGAGCGGGGCATACAGCTATTGCAGTCCATTATGCAGCGCTACAAGCTGCGGATGAAAGTAAGCCCACGTGGGACGAATGTCTGGGCGCGGAGTAGACTTCTAAACAGTAGGGGATGGCACTTGAACAGCTGAAACAGGCTTCCTGTAATGCTCGCCTCAAGTTTACCAAGTTTATTCATTTGCATTACACTTACCTCACCCTGCATCGTTTCCATAGAATGTTTCCGGTAGTGACTCCAGCGTTTCCTAAATGTGGCCACCATGACACAACTTTTATTCACATGGTGTGGGAATGCCTTCTGTTGCTGCAGACCTGGAGGCAAGTAATGGCACATATTTCCGAGATTACTGATGTGCAATTACCAGCTGATCCCCTATTTTACCTGTTGGGTATCACGAGATGCATGAGGCGCACTAAACATTACTTAGAATTTGCTGATCTGGCCATGGGACTTTTTAAGCGCCTCATAGCAATGTCATGGAAGGCCCTGCAGCCACCTTTGATCGCCTGCTGGCTCGGGGTGGTACAGAAGTGGGCATCGGCTGATGTTATGTCACGGGAAATTACATGTGTAGGGCAGGGCCAGGACTTTCAGACTTTGGGACATCTATGTACTTAAACTAAAGGATAAGATGGATGCTTCTGCTTGAACACGGCTGGTTCCAGCAGTGTCTCCGATTCCCAGTTTTTCATGACCTGTTCACCGCCTGAGGACCCTTGGTGAGTCCAGATGTGGAAATTGGGCATCCCCCACGTGCCTGCTGTCTCCCCCCTCATCGGCGCCCCCAACTCCATCAATTCCTATGGTTTGCCATGACTGACCCCTGCTGCCCAGGTTGGTGTTGTTCGTTTTGTTTACACACCTTATTGGTCATGGTAGTCATGTGAGCACCACCTGCAGGTACTTTTACATGGAGAGTAATGTGATGTTTATTTCTGTTTTTTCTTCTCCTTATTTCGCTCACTTACACAGGAATTGGAATCAATCTCAGAGTTCTCTGGGCATTGGGGATGCTGCATACGTTAATGTTGTCAGGGGGCATCTTTTTCTATTCTGTATGCTGCTGTGGTCGGTATGCTTGTTACATTAACCGACTGCCTTGATTATTGCTGTATTGTCGATGTTAAAATGGCAATATATTTTTTTTTTAAATGAACTTTAGCACACTAAACATCCTAACGTGTATTTTATTTCTTGTGCAGCACATTTCTCCATGAGTTGAAGGGGTCTTCTGCCAATGTAAAGAGTTATTTAATCTGCTTGTTATAACCGTACGTCTCAAAGGAATTAATTGTATTTTACTAATATGTATTTTCTGGTCTTTTAATCCTTAGATCGATTACACAAGACCTGCAGGGGTTTAACTCTACATAAACGTGGACAACAGCCGCCGGTTCATACATGGTAAAAGGACAGTGGTACAGCAAAATGCCAGAACGACAGCATACCCTCCGGAGGAATCAACACCTATAATCGGTAAGAAACGACCCAGGCGTCGAAACAGTTAAGCACAAGTACTGACTTTTTAATAGAATCTATTGGAGACACTAGATGCTTGACCCCCTGCACTGCCTTCCCGGTACAGCAAATAGAAATGAGCTTCTGACTAGTTATGTAGCACCTCCCCCACCCCCCCCCCCCCCCCCCCCCACCCTTAACCCCAAACAGTCAGCCACGATCCAGACCCAAACACACCGTTGGAACTCTCCTTTAAAATGAAACCCTGAAACGTTCCTCCACAACCCGTGCCATTAGACCGAACCCTAAACCATAACCCCATAGACGAGGCCCCCATAAATAATACTACAAATAATTGTACAGCCCCAGAGAGCCCGAATGGTGTTGTAAACCGTGCAGGGTCTCCATAATCAGCCCTAAATGTCTTCAAGAACCTAGGGGTTGAAGCAGACGAGGCGTCTGAAACGGCTGCTGCAGTCACAGGGCTCTTCAGAGATCTTAGCAAAATGCAACAGCTTTCTGAGACGCTCCCGGCAGCTTCAACCCCAGGCAGTCTGTCTTTTAACACAGCACAGGAGGATCATCAGACGATAGCTCGCAATCCTGGAGAGGCCCAAGGAGGAGTAGATCGTACCTACTGGGAGCAGAATCGACATCTTCAACCCGTTTAGTTCCTAGTTACACACCTACACGCATACTCCCCGATTAGTCCTGCATCCGCTGTAAACCCCGCCACTCCCACCTCTTTGATCCATGATCCTAGTACAGAATGGGCTTGGGGTCTTAATCAAAGCTTTGAACCAGACAGCCTCCCTGCGTCATCGAGGTGCAGGGGCCGATTATAATTCGTGGTCTTAAGCAGGTAGTTGGGATTTTCTTGAGCAGACAGTGGCAGGACAACAGGAAGGTGGTAGGGGGAAGACAGGAGTAGTCATGGAGATTCAGGGTAATATACACCCCGACCCTGCTCACAACAGTAACGCCCCAAAATATTGGGTTTTGGACCTGAAAAATGAGTTGGGGTGCTGTTTTAAAGTGAACCATGTGGCGGGTGCCCAAGATGGTGGATGGATGAGACGCATTCTTTGTCTCTCCATCCTTCCCACTTAATTAGCTCCGTAAAGCGCCCTTCCTGCCAGTCCTCAACGTCCCTTTGGCCTTGTCCAGATGGCGGCTACTGTGGGACACAGAGTGAAACTGCTGAACCCGTAGGACGCAGTTGTCCGATCTCCTGGGTGATGACTGCGGGAGGAGGGGGCCGCACTCGGCAGCAAGATGGGGGCAGCCAGCCAGAGGTAATGTTCTGAGGCCCACTCTGCTGCACTTCCACACCCGGCTGCGAGTGACTCGCCCGCCCCAGCGAATACCATCAGGGTTGGCCGGCCTCCGGGCCTGAGTGGCTACACAGAACCAGGACAACAGAGCGCACCCAGCGCCCGCACTGGCCATTCCAGCCTGCGGTTGCTATAGCCCCCTAGGCCCATGTGACCGGGCTGCTGACTAACGTAATGTCACACCCCATGTGACAGACCACCTGAATAAGGCGATGTCACACCCCACATGACCACCCCACAGGTCACATGACCCAGTCATGTGACCCGGATGTGATGTTACATCCGGTGCGGACCCTCAGGGGCCTGAAAGTCCCATCATGGAAGAAAGTAACACAACTACACACAGTAGACTGTAATAAGAATCACTGTGACAGCAGTAGGAGGAAATGGTATCTTCCATCAAACTAAAAGTGAAAGTTGTCCCGCCCCGGATGTAACATCACATCCAGGTCACATGACTGTTAACGATGTTTAAAAAAAGCAAACAAATGAGTGTGAATAGCAAAATAAAAGACAAAGTCGAGTTACTGAAATCATGTTAATTCCAAATAGCAAACTTCAATTAACTACTAGTTGGCAAAGTATAATGGTAAACAGCAATATGGCATTTATCCCAAAACGTAAATATGTACATTGTCAAGAACACTATGGGCCTTATTGTAGTATTGTATTGTAATTGCATTTATATAGTGCTTACTACCCCTGACGAGGTGTTGAATCGCTTTGTCAGAGAGTAGCACGCTACTCCGGAACCCATACAGGATTAGTGTTGAATTAGTATAGTGAAATAAATGAAAGTAATTTGAGTGGTGGATAGGTTTGTCAGTTATTTGGATTGAGAAGGATAAGGGAGGGATAGAAGAGGGAAAAAGGTTTGCATTTATCTAGCGCGTGTTATCCCTGATGGGGTGTGGTGGTGCTTTTCTTTTTGGCGAGTAGCACGCTACTCCGGAACTCATAAAGGTTTAGTGTTGAATTGGTATAATGAAATATGAAAGTCATTTGAGTGGTGGATATGTTAGTCAGTTATTTAGATGGAGAAGAGCAGCAGAGGGATAGGAGAGGGAAAAAGGTTTGCATTTATATAGTGCTTGCTACCCCTGATGAGGTGTTGAAGTGCTTTTTCGACGAGTAGCACGCTACTCTGGGACCCATAGAGGATTAGTGGTGAATTAGTATAGTGAAAAATGAAATTTGATAAATGAACATGTTAGTCTGTTATTCTGATTGAAAGGATAGTGGAGGGATAGAAGAGTGAAGTATTTAGGTTTTTTTTTGTTATGGAGGTCATAGCAGTAGGAGGAGGCTTGGGATGAGTAAAAAGGGATGTGGAGGGGAAAGGTCAGAGGGGAGAGTTTAGAAAGGCTTGTGTTGGGGGATATGTATAGTAAAAGAGGTGTCAGATGATGCAAGGAGGGGTAGAGTACAGGAGAGTCTAGAAAGGGTTATTTTGGGGATCATAGTAGCGGTATGGGCTTTAGGCTGAATGATAGAGCGGATGTAGAGAATATAGTGATAGAGGTATAGGGTGAGAAACAGGGTAGTGCATTGGAAAGAGTAGTAGAAAGAGGATGGAGAGTAGTGAGAGTTGAGGTAGAAGATATCTTGAGAGAGGTATAGCGTGAGAATAGGGTAGTGCATTGGATATGCTGAATTAGAAGAAAGTAATACATATATAGATCTATAAGTACATTAAAAAGTATATAGATGCATAAAGAAAGTAAGTATATTTAGAGTAAAGATATAGATAGAGGTATAAGGTGAGCAATAGGGTAGTGCATTGGAAAGAGTAGTAGATAGAGGTTTGAGATGAGTCAGAGGGTTGAGGTAGAGGATATATTGAGAGATGTATAGGGTTAAAAATAGGGTATTGCAGTGTAAGCTTTTTAAGGAGAAACGCAATAGTATATAGATCGAAGTACATCGAAGGTATATAGATGCCATAAAGTAGGTAAGTATATGTAGATTAAAGATGCATTAGATACAGTCTGGTTTTCAAGTGCTGTTGCACTTAAACGATTATTTATTAATTATTATTTTATATATTTTTTTAAACAATTATTCTACATGCTTATACAAAGCAATATACATATATAAGTACAGATCTAGAATACAAATAAATGCTTATATACAGAGGGATATGCTGTATATTTCTGTTTGCGTATGGTGCTTATGTGGGGAGGAGCCAATTCTTGAGTAGTTTTCTGAAGAGAAGGTGGTTGTCTGTGGGTCTTATGTTGGGGGTAAACAGTTCCATAGTTTGGCTGCTTGAACAGAGAAGGATGTGCCACCCATGTTTTTTTCATGCATCTTGGGATTTTGAGGCGAGGTGCCACTCTAGAGCGGAGGGTCCTTTGTTGAATGCGTTTGGTGATTTTATTTCTGATGAAGAGTGGTCCTATTCCATGTATTGCTTTGTGGGTGATACAAAGCAGCTTGAACATGGATCTTCTGGGAACTGGTAAACAATGCAGGGCTTCCAAGGCAGGGGAGATGTGGTCTCACGGTTTGATTTACAAAAGTAGTCTGGCAGCTGAGTTCTGAATCAGTTTAGTCTTTTCATGGTCGTTAAAGGTGATCCGTGGTAGAGGCTATTGGCGTAATCGAGTTTGGACAGAACAAGGGAGATGGTAGCTTGGACCTTGTGTGGAAATCCCAAATGGGGAAAAATTAGTGGCATAGGTTTTATAGTAACAAAGCTTGATCTTGCTAGTTTGTCCACTTGGGCATTCATTGATTGCTTGGAGTTCATGGTCATTCCGAGGTTTCTGACTTCCTTCGATATTTTTGGCGATGATCCCAGTTCATCAGGCCAGGCGGCATGTGGGTCATAATGTTTCCAATCGGCACACGTGAGTATTTCAGTTTTGGAAGCATTCAATTTGAGATGGCTCCAAGTTATCCATTGATTCACAGCTCTGCGACAACTGAAAGTTGGTGAGTTTCCAATGTCTTTGGAGCATTGCAGTTGAAGGAGTATTTGTGTGTCATCTGCATAGTTATAGCACATGAGGTGGAATTGATTGATCAGTACCGGTAATGCCTTCATGTAGATGTTGAAAAGCAAGGGCGAGAAGATAGAGCCTTGAGGGACCCCTGCTTTTGTGGAGTACGGTTTAGAAGAGAAAGGTGCGGTATGGATGACAGTAGATCTGTTTTGAAGGTAGGACGTGATCCAGTCTAGAGCAGCCCCCTCTATGCCGGCTTCGTAGAGTTTTTGTATCAGAGTCGCTTAGTGTTTTATGTTGGAAAGCAAGCAAGTGGTGGTCTGACCATGTGACTGGAGTTATAGTTTGAAAGGTAACTAGTTCGGCATTAGCAAAAATTACATGTAGGATGTGTCCAGCAATGTGTGTGGGTTTGTGGACGATCTGATGCAGGTTCAGTGTGTCTAGGCCAGTGATTATTGTTTTCGGATGGGGCATATTGGGTTTGTCAAACCAAATGTTGAGGTCACCCAGAACGCATATGTTGGAGTGTATTGTTATCAGGTTTGAAACTGTTTCTAGAAGGGTCTGGGAATTTCGCCTTTCTAGGTGGAGGTCTATAAAGGAGCAGGAAGTTACAGGAGAAGACTGTGTAGGATTGCATCTGGTGAAAAACTGCTCACAATTCTTTATGGAGATGTTGTCGACTTTAGTGATATGTAATGTTTGCCTGAATACAACAGCTAAGCAACCTCCTTTTTTGCCTATATGATTTTGGGTGATCGTTTAATAGCCTACAGGAATGGCTTCATGCATGACTGGAGCCATATCATCTCCCAACCATGATTCAGTTATGAATAGTATGTCTGGTTTTGCAACAGTGAGAAGGTTGTAGATGTGATATTTGTTTTTAGAGAGCGTTCGAGCATTTATTAGTAGACAGTTTAGAGAATGTGCTTTGGTGACAGTGAGACTTTGTTTTTTAGAAGAGTGATCAGTATTGTGTGTGTTTGTAGCAGGGGTGTTTTTAGTGCTGGTGTTAGCTGTATTAGGATAGCAATTGTGTAGCTGTTCTGTAACGTGGTCCTCGTCCAGCAGGCTAGGAAGGCATTTTGATGGGTCTGTCTGCGTAGGTGGTAGACACAGTGTTTGAGAATGAGTTGGTGTGCTGTGTTTTTGTGGTGTAACCTTGTTGTGCAGTAGACATGGAGAAGCAAAGTTGTGATGTGTGGCACGTTGCTTATATTGTTTGCGTGTGTTTAGAGTGGAAGGTGTAGGAGTTAGGGGCGGCGGTGCAGCATATGGGTCATGTAGTAAGGTTCTAATTTGTCCAATGGATGAGAGGCGGTTAGAAGAGAGTTGCTGTATGTGTGATAGGTGTGGTGGAAGAGAGAAAGCTAGGCATTGTAGTTTGTTCATTTGTGTAGTTTGAAAGATGGGTGTATGATTGTATTTTGTGACTAAGTATGAGGTGTTGCATTTGAGAGATTTTGTTGTGCTGGTGTGCGTGATACATTTTGTTTTTGAGGAGTAGTGAAAAGAGGTGCTGATATATTTGTTTTTTGAGATGTAGTTGTTTGTATAGTATTGTTTGTGAGAGTAAGTTGTAAAGTAAAGGGGGTGGTGATGTGTTTATGAGAAGAGTGTGTGTTGTGTGTAGGAGGAGATGAAGTAGAGTTAGGAGTGTTTGTCTTAGACTTGTTTGCTGCAAGAGTTAAAATGTGTGGTGCTGTGGAGTGTAAGTGTTGTGTTGTGTATTTATGGTAGAATGAAGAGGAGGGTGTTGGTTGGACAAATGATGGAAGGCTGGGTATAGGTTTGTTAGTGATAAAAGGTAATTAGAGTGGGGAGTGTGTGTCTGGATGGGTTGTAGCTAAGTATGGTATGGATTTTGGTTGTGTTATTGACAAGTAGATCGGTTAGTGGTATAGGATAGAGTTGTGTACTGTTTGTAGGTGATGGTGGAAATGTGTGGTAGCTGGGATAGAAGGGTATATAGGTGTGGTGTTGTAGTGTGTGCTGATACATCGATTTCTGAATAGGGTTGGTTTGAAGTCAATGTGCAGAGTACATTTGATGCGAGTGTGTTACTCTGTGCTTGGTGTAGGGCAGATATTACTGAATGAGACAATGGGCAGCATTTCTGGCCCTGGTCCCGACGAGTCTGGAACAGGCTCAACAGGCACTCACTCTTATCCTCTCCCCCTTAGCATCGGCGCCCGGGCTGAGACGCCCTAAGCCTTGTCGTTTGATAGCCCCAGTAGTCAGGTGACGCATTCAGCCAAAGGGAGCCAATGGGAACCCTAACCCTATCCAATCACAACACTAGCCCTAAACTCTAGAACCAATAGGAGACCAAGACCTTACAGCCAATCACAGCCCTAGTCCAAGCACTCAATCAGGCACAAAACCCTAAACCCTATGTCCAATAAAAGCCCTAAACCTAGCCCTAGTCCCACACCTAATCCAGCAACCAATCCCACAGGAAACCCTAATCCCTACTTCCAATAGAAAGCCTAACCCTAGCCCTAGTCCCAACCCTACATTAATTGAATTACTGACCCAGGAACCAATCAGAACTCTCAAATACCCAACCAATGAGAACAATAACTATAGTCCAATAGAAACACCAGATACAACTACCAATCAGTGCACACAAGTACCATCCAAAACAGACAATATAAGGCCCCAGCGACCTCAGACAAGGTTGGCTGGCCAGGGAGTTGGAAGCTGCTCCTCTATTCAAAATCTCCAAGCAGACAGACAGGCTCAATCCACACTTTGGACTTTTGCAGGTAAGGGCCTAACAAACTTTGTCCTCTAACAATGCCTTTTGTATAAAGCTTTAATCACTAGCCAAAAAATGAGTGCACAATCCATACAAAACACAGCTCACAGCAGATTACTGCTGTCTCAGAGCACCCTCTAATCACTCTCAGATTTAGAATATCCCTGTTGCTAGGGGGGGTAAAGGGGGGGCTGGTTTCACTCACTTGCCAACACAAAATGGGAGCTGGGGTGTATTGCTTAACATACAGGTTTGAGCAGAGAGCAAGGGAGAAATTAGGAGGGAAAAACAGATAGTCACAGGGAATGAGAGGGGAAAAAACTATAGATTTTGGACTGCAAATCCCACAATTCAACAGGTTAAATGAAAACAGTCACAGGCAAGTAAAAACCACAAGTTTAAACACAAAACAGGTGAGAAATTATGCAATCACAGGCAGGTTAAAACTACAATTTTTAAACTGTAACAACCACAAGCAAAACAGTATTGCATACTGGGAGGATTCGGGGACTGCTGTACTTGTGGTGGCGGTGCGACCGTCACCACCACTGCGGGTCTGCCCGCCGTATTATGATGGAGGACTGCCAGGATACCACAGTGATGGCGGTGCAAAAAGGATCCTGAATATGCAGACAATGCAGATGCCGGCACTGCACAGCATATTACAACCTGCATGTCCGCCACCCTTTTCATGGCAGGATCCCCGCCATGAAAAGGGTGGCGGACATGCAGGTTAGGGTGCCCTAACTGGGCCCATGCCCAAATCTAGGCCTGGGCTGTGCTGGGGGGCACATGTTGATTGCACCTTAGTTTCTGCACAGTGTGGCATGCATGACATGATGCATGCCACACCATGCAGGAACATGCTGCAGGCATTCTCACAGTGGCAGTATGCTGTTGTGGCTCTCCTATGAGCCCAACACAGCCGCAGTAGTGAGAACACCGTCCACCCTGGATTAAACACACTATCTGGCAGGCGGGCTCACCTCGGCTTTGGTGGTCTTCCTGGGCCCACCACGGTGGCAGTCCCATTGAAAAACTGCCAAATTCACAATAAGGCCCTACGTTAAAAAAAAATGCAAGAATAATTCAAGCACATCAACTTGTAAAAATGATCAGGTGAAACATAAAAAATGTTTGGCAATGCACCATTTTAAGCCCTTTCAATAAAGGGATATTGCTTTGAACCATAGAAGGCTATTTCTTAAATTGTTGAGGAACAAGAAGTGATTCCTGCCACACGGATACAATAACATTTATGTTTCGCTTGAAATAAGGGAAACCGATTAATGGTTAAAGGGCATTTAGTCCGATACTTAAAATCTGTAAAAGCAGCAATAGAAAGACATTTTACAATAATAACAATTATAAAGACCGTGACACACATTTGACCCATTCCACCTCTAACTCCTATTTGCCTGGCCAATCTCCATAGCCAGCTGAGCCTTTCTTGAGGTCCCCTGCATGAACACCCTGTGAGGCAAACGAGGATTATTCTGCAACTTAAAAACACAGAACCACTGTCCTTTTCATTGCTTGGATAAATGATCAATCCAGCAATACTATTTTTGAGACCTCTTCTGATTCTATCTTTATTCACCAGATGAAAATATGGTTTTCCCAAAATCAATATCCACTGAAAATCATCAAGAAAAATAAGTATCAGTCAAGTGGGATTTAAACTAACCCAGACACATATTATTGGAAAAAGGAGAGAGTAAGCATTCGGGATACCGTTTATCGAACCAGCGTGTCATTTTTGATATGCAGTTACAACTTTCATTGAACAGGAATACTTCGCATTGCCTGTGGTCTTTAAATCATAATAACATACACTGCCCATGGCTGAGGTCCTGAAATCCATCCATTCAACCATAACATGTTCTGTTGTCATCAAGTTGAGAGCCAAATGCCATTGAAAGTAGCAAGCAAAATATGGCTTCCTACAGCTGGTCCAAAAAGTTTCATAAAATGGCGGCAAACTTTCGAAACTAAACCTGTAATGGCGACTTTAGCCACCTTGAAATGAAAGAGGGGAGATAAAGTATATATATTGGCCTGTAACTCTTATCCACCAAAACATAAATGCCGTGTAGAACACACTAGGCTCTACAGCATGCACATATTTTCTTCATATGGTCTGAACCTGATTGGTAAAAAATGGCAAACCTCCTTCTGCCACAGAAACAATGCACACAAAATAGTGAGCATTTCTACACAAAATTGGAGGCGTGTAAATGCTAGGAATGTCTTTTTATAATGCAAACCGGTGCTCTGAAAATGTAATAGCCCATATTAAATTGTGGGCAAAGGTAAGTGAATACTGAATTCTTACAATTTTACAGAAAATGTAAAAAAGCTCCACCATTATACTTTTTATCTCACACACCTGGCTGCACTGAAAAACATATGGTGATGGGAAATTACATATTCTTTGTGCAATGTAACATTAAGAGCTAGCTCATTATTCATTTCACGAGTAGCAATAATATATGGGCTAAAGTACACCCTGCCATACATTATAAAGATACTGCAAGTTGTTGAGGAGCTCTGTGACCACTTAGAAACAGTTTGAAGCTGAGCTCCCTTATAAGGTTATAGAATTCCAAAGTGAATTGCAATATCCTTTTAATGTATATCAGGGGGCACTTTATTCCTTATAATAAATGGTCACACCATCACCCTTCCTACAAACAAATGAAATGATTGGAGTGTGGCTATTTTATACAAAAGAGATAGGATGTTTGCAGACATGAAGAATAAAAGTAGAAGCTGTTGTGCAAAAAACATTTCTTGCCAAATGATATTATAATCAGTTTAATACCGGTCATGTTTTAAAAAATGCTGTTACTCAGATTGTTCAGAAACATGCAGAGAGATTCTATCTTTCTTATAATTACCTAACGCGTTCACAAAATAAACGCTGCAACAGAGCACAAGAAGTAAGAGCTAGATTTAATTTTTTAGGTTTAAACTGAAGTTTTAAATATGCTTCCTGTTCTGCCTAGGCCCCTGGCTGCTGGTTCGTGCAACAGGCACTGTAGTGTAAGAGCTTAAATGAAATAATTTACCGCACTTTTGCATTGTGTAAATTTTTTATTACAGGCGATTAGCATGGACGTCATTTGGAAGTAGTCAGGGGTCACTGCTGTGACCTTTAGCTTTTCTCCCTGCTACTCCTGGCACTTACTTTGCAACCCCTGGCCTCAGAGAGGACAACCCATTTGCTTCCTCTCCGGGTTGCAAAGGATTTGCCAGGAGTAGCAGGGAGCAAGCTATAGGTTACAGCTGCAACCCCGGTCTACCTCCAAATGACGTCCATGGCAACTAGATGCGTCACAAGTTGCCAGTAATATGAAAATTGAAGATAGGCTTTTATAGAGGCTTTGCAGGATCCAATTTGTTACATTTAGATAAGCAAGAACAAATAAACTCAGCAATAAGATTTTTGTTTTGTTATTTTCAAGGCTATTGTACATACTTTAGTATCCCATTGAAAAAAAGAGAAAATCAAAACTTGAAAATAGTTTGTAAAGAATATGGGTCATTGATGGTTAGTTTCTCCAGCGAGTAAGTTTTTGTCAAACTTAGCATTAACCCAAGGGTTCCGGTTTAATGTTTCTCAATGAAGGAAATCCAATCCCACCGCTGTCATAGGCTGCCACATCTGGTGTGTATCACAAATGACTCTTATTGCCGCTATTATCTCTCTTCCTTAAAGTTTCTACATTCATCCCCATCAGCAACCTTAGTTCTGATATTTTCAATTTTGTGTTTTTGTATCATTAGGGAAGTAATTTAGCTTGGGCAGACATTGCTAATCCAGGCCGAATTTTTCTGGACGACATTTTTCAAAATGACTGATATATTGCAGTGATGATGTAATATTTCAGGTACCATGAGACCTATATACTTCATTTTTGTGTCAAAACATAGGTTTTGGGGTCAAGTAGTCTTAGACAGAAAATAACTCCTCAGAGTAACCCTTCAGCCATTTTCCAACATGGCAGCTCTATAATATGTTTTAGCTGTCAAATTGGTAATTAATTTTAATCTTTTTTTTGTTTCAGGTTTTCCGTTAATTCAAATCTGTAAACATGAGCGAAGCAGGTGGTAGCAGAGGATCTTTACCTCTTGACAGAATGTTGCGAACTACAAAATCTGAGGACTTCTTCAAAAAATAAAAATGTGTCATATGGCAAACTAATCCGAAAGAAAAGCTATCATCATCTGCGGCTGGAGAGAAGAAAGTTTGAGATGCTGAAGAAATACGTCAAGAAGTAGTTCACAAAAGATTGAAACTGATGGGTGAACAGGATCAAATATTGTCTCATTGTAACGAGTGCTAGAAGTCGTATACAAAGCCTGGGGAAAAATAAATAAATAAATCGCCAAAAATAGCACAAACCGGTGAATTACAACAAGAATCTGAGTCTTCTGAGAAAGCGGCGACAACCAAACCCAGTGCCTATCCACTTAGAAGATCAATGGCTTCTCCTCGTCCACCTCTAACAACTGATCAGAAAGCAGAGGATCTTTAATGTGTTACCTGCGGTTTAGCCAGAACAAGGGTCAAAGGGATTGATGAATGAACAAAGTACAGAGTATGTGAGTCTCAAAGGGCAAATATGTTTTTATTTGCAGCTAGTTTCTTCCAAGATTAAGTTTTCGGCCGAGAAGCTGATCTAAATACCAAGTTAAATGTATTTGCAGCTGATTTGTATGCCCACCCTAACTGCTTGCGTGCATGCATTCGAAAATATGAATGTATAAGAACTCCCAGCAGAAGCTGCTGGAAAACAATCGGTGTCAACTGTAGGTATAAACAAACGAAGCTGCAAACTTATAACCAAACTGTCTTGCCAACGTGTGCAAAATCACTACAAGACATGAACACGTCCCAGTCTAACAGAAAATGTCAAAGTGACTGAAGACATGGAACTTCTACCTGATGCTCGCTCCGCAAAGCCGATTTAACTGAATTTATCATATTGCTTATTCGGTGCAGACTGAAGGATGAAGAAAAGTCAGTTCCACCATGTGCTCGGATTCATGCTCTGATCTCCCTGAATACGTCCCACTGAAGAAGGTTGGGTTTTTACCAGTAATAACATTTCCAGTCACAAACTACGAAACAGTATACACAGCCCTAAAAAAAATCCTAAGTGTGCATGCTCAGCTAAATATCAGCCTATCCTGCCAATTTTCTGCGATGAAGGTGTTTTCTGTATTGCAGCTAACATTTTTATAAGCAATCCAGTAGAATTAGATGATCTTTATCCAATAATGGGTGTTTTCCACATGACAAAAGTTACAGTGTGGTGTGCAGGAAGTTATCTACGTGGATGTGGCATAGATGATGCACTTATTGAGGCTTAAATCTTTGGAAGCAAAACTGTCCAGTCAGTATTGAGCGGAACTCATTATGTTCGTTCATTACAAGGTATGCTCATCATATCTGAGGCTAAAGAAACATTGCATTGGAATGCTTTCTGGAGCAATAATGACAAATTTGGTTTTGCATATCTTATCTCAGAGGCGGACAGGGCACAGGGTGCACTGCATTCAAAAGTCATACTGCAAAGCCAGGCAATGTTCAATACACTCAGTTCAAAATCAGAAAACCAAGTTCGTAGAGATAGTCAAACAATGTGAAGAAAATTGGAACTTTGCAATTACTGGGGAAATGTTTTACAAGACAGATCTATTGAAAAAAACTTGCTACATGCTGATCGGGAAGGTGACTGGGAGCTGCATGTGAAGCCTTTGGAGCCACTGATTACTGTGTTTCGCAAATTCGATTGCATAAACTACCTGAGATATGGGTCCTGGTATTTGGAGAGAGTGAAGAAGCTAGAGGTGGAAAAACCATACCTCTACAGACAATTTATCTAAAGACATTTTGTGTGGAAAGACAGAGCGAAGGTTCAATGCTGTGGCTCCAGATATGAAACTGGAACAGATGATCCAGAGATCACAGAAAAGCTCCAAGGGAATTGTTGGTCAAACACGTACAAGCGAATACGTTGCTCAATACCAGCTAGTTTACCATGAAGTCCTTTCTATTTGCAATGTTTTCAGAGAGATGACTAATTCAAAATAAATGGACCATAGTGAAATTGTTGCTTACCGCGAACTTGTGGGAAAGAGGGAAACCTTAATAAACCTATTAACAGCCTTCTTCATTACATTCAGCGGCAAGGAAACCCCATTGAAATGACTGAGCCTGTGCGACTACAGAACTTTGTGAACAAACAATATGTGGATAATGATATAAAGACACATCTAGTGGATGTCCTGGAACATGGATCGAAACTATACGCATAACTGAAGCAGCAGAGATTTGTATTGAAAGAGTAAAAGCTGTTTGGCATAATCACTAAAGCTCAACATTTTAATTGCCATAGTGAGAGTTTGGTCTAACCAGCCACTAGATGGATTTAGCAAAAGAAAGCGGTGAATTTATCAAGGACATTCTGTTGCATGATCTTCTTCCAACAAATGCATTATTTGATGCAGGTGCTGCAACCAAACCAGTGAAGCACAAACTCGTACAAGAGCTCGAAAAAACCTTTCACCTGAAGAATTTCAGTTTGAAAAGGTGTCCTCATTGAAAACTGCTGTTGTTGTGGACTATAGGTCACAATTGCGATGGGTCAAGATTTAATTCATGCAAAACTTCGGAGAGGTCGTTCAGATTGTTCTGCAGATATCAAAGTCATTGTGCACCTTGCACGAGCTGCACATTGTCTTTGACAATTAATTTGAATATCTTTAAAAAAAACAAGAGAATCGAAAATTCGACATCTATACCTGTGCAAGTTGATAAATTCTGGTCATCAACATCGAACAAGATGAACTTGGAGGTGTTAAGTCGCCAAAATATTGCTGATGCTTCAGTGAACATTGAATTTCCAATTATTGCAAGTGGAATGATTGTCAGTGAGGAGTTGGTGCCTGCAGAGACATATTCAAAAGGTACGGGCCATATTGTTCAAGAACTTAACAGCAAATTGGAGGAAGCCTCCCTTTGTGTTATGCCACATTTTGAGTGGGCTGCTCGAAATGGTTCAAATCGAGTCATTGTACTGTCAAATGGCACAGATGTTATTATTGTGCTAATTAGATTTGTTGCAATGTTCATAACAAGGATTGTCGTCATGGAACAGGTGAGAAAAGACACTTAATCCTGCTTCATATTCTGTACAAGAAATGTTACAGAGAGATGCCCAGTGTTCTTATTAAGGCAAATATTCCTATGGGTGAGGGCACTATGAAGAAAATTGGAACAAAGCTTGGAGGCTTTAACTGCTGAACATGTGAACTTTCTAAAAATATTTTCTGAGACAGAAGAAGAATGTGATTTTAAAGACGTGGAAAAATAATTTGAGCGTGTGTGGAAAACGAGTTCTGTCTGTCACACATTTGATGATCTTCGGTTCAATGAATTCAAGAGATCAGTCCCACTAAGTGACCTTCCACCGATGTCATTCTATGCGAGTGCATATTAAAAGAGCGTTCTACTTGATCAGAAGATGTGTAAATATTTTGGATCACGCATATGTAGAGAAAGATCTGTGTGAATTTGGTTGCGAAGAAATTGATGGGGTGCTAAAACCTACGAAATTTCTAAAGCCACTGAACTTACACGTATATGCACTTGCAACACTTGTGCTATAAAAACATGTCCCAGTCGATATGCCCTTCTCAAATGTCCAACATTCTGCAGATGCACCACGAGCAATTGCCGAAACAAATAAAGGGAACTATTAAAATGTGTCTAAAACAAGAGTGTTAAACATTAAGTCTTCTTCCTCTATAATAGCTGCCATTTTGGAAAATGGCAGAAGGCTTACTCTGAGGAGTTATTTTATGTCTCTATAAGACTACTTAGGTCTTGAGTTGTCACCTGAAGGTCAGCAGGTCTTCGGTTTGTCGTAGGTAGAGGGGGAGGGTGTTCCAGATCCTGGTGGCGCGGTGGGAGAAGGACCTGCCTCCGAAGGTTGTTCTACGGATGCGCGGGACCATGGCCAGGGCGTGGTCAGCAGAGCGGAGTTTCCTGTTGGGTACGTAGAAAGAGAGTCGATTGTTGAGATAGGCTGGTCCGGTCTTGTGGAGTGCCTTGTGTGCGTGGATCAGGAGCTTGAAGGAGATTCTCCTGTCGACGGGAAGCCAGTGCAGGTTCCTCAGGTGGGGGGTGATGTGGTCGCGGCGCGGGACGTCGAGGATCAGGCATGCAGAGGCGTTCTGGATTCTTAGCAGTCTGTTGATGAGCTTCGTCGAGGCTCCGGCGTAGAGGGCGTTTCCGTAGTCGAGTCTGCTGCTGACTAGGGCCTGGGTGACTGTTTTCCTCGTGTTTGTCGGGATCCATCTGTAGACCTTGCAGAGCATGCGGAGGGTGTTGAAGCAGGTGGAGGAGACTGCGTTGACTTGTTTGGTCATGGTGAGTTTTGAGTCTAGGATGATTCCCAGGTTGCATGCGTGGTCGGTGGGGGCCGGGGGGGTCCCCAGTGCTGCGGGCCACCATGAGTCGTCCCATGCGGAGGGGTTGGATCCGAGGATGAGGATCTCCGTCTTGTCTGAGTTCAACTTAGGTCGGCTTTCCTTCATCCAGTCGGCGATTATATATAGGTCTCATGGTTCCTGAAATATTACATCACCACTGCAACACATACGCCACTTTTAAAAATGTGGTCCAGAAAAATTCGGCCCGGATCAGCAATATCTATCCAAGCTAAATTACTTCTCGAATGATCCCAAAACACAAATCAAAGATGAAAATCTTTGGACAACAATTTTTTTATGGAGGTGTATCAGGGCCGGGATTACCTGCAGAGCTGGTCTAGTCTTTGAATTCTAAAGGCTTTCCAAAGACTATCCCATTGAACTTGCTTATTAAAACACAGACTCTCACTCCTAAAATCATAAATTTAATGTCTTAATATCAGTGCTTTATTATGAACGTGTTATTACATTTGTAAGCCTGATCATCACGGATATGTTATATGGCCTAGCTTCGATGTTTCTACTGTGCTCCACTGAAGAATTCCTAAAGAGCAAAACACATGTCTAGGGCTAAGAAGATGAAAGATTTGAAAAAATGAACAGTTATCAAGCCAAGATAATGAAATATTGGAAGAAATGAATAGTTATCAAGCTTTGCTTCACAGGATGTACTTCAAATTTGAAAAAGTACCACATTGACCAGAATGCACTGGGAGGAACACTGAGTCGTGTTTCACTTGAAACCCACAGCGGAACGGTATTGGTGAGTGCCAGTCCAGTTAGGAGTGCTGCCAAATGGAGGTTTAAAATATATAAATACATTCCAATCTTGGTAGTCATCCTTCGAAGCTTTTCATTTAAAATTCTTTTCAGTGTTTTTGATAATCATGTACTCTGAAAGCCAGAGAAAGTAATGGGCTGGTGGCGACCCATGAGAAAGCACAATTCTAAGACATCACAGCTCCATTTCTTAGCATTGATCCAATGTACCAGTGTTTGCCAGCTTCAAAGGATATCAACGGAATATCAAGGCTGCCCGGGGGGCCACGCAGTGGCCCCTCAACAGGGCGGCCGCCTTCGTTCCACAGGAAGGCACTGGAGTCGGCCTCCTAGTTTCCCTGGGCGTGGGACCAGGGGGACTTCCGGCCGGCCACTTCCGGTAGTGGGAGGGGGGACAGGGGTACTTATACTGTCCCCCGCCCACTGAGCAGCCTCTTGTCCGCTGCCCCTCTCGCCTTTCTCTCATCGGCTGCCCGTCTCGCCGGTTTAGTCGTGTCCCTGGTTGCGCAGGAGCTGTGCCATGGTGAGTCTGTAACCTCCCCTCCACCCCCCGCTACGCCTCCCCTTTCCTCTCGTCAGCTTAAGCAGCACTGCCAGGCCATTGCATTGGATGGGTGTCCGCTGTGAGAGGGGGGGGGGGGGCGATTCGGCTCCATGCGCCACGGTCCGTCTTCTGTCCACCCGGGTAGTGTCCCGTGTGTGTAGTGTGTGACGGGGTAGCAGCAAGAGATACTCTACCCCACCCCCTGCTTGTGGGGAGAGATGTGGTCCGTCGGCTAGACTGCAGACTTTGGTGTTGGATACCAGCGCTCGAGCCTCGGGGTCGCGTCCATAGGCATGTGATTGGTAGAAATAGTGAATGAGATAATACACACTGTTTTGCTAAATACCCAAACATTTTTGGGGGGCGAGGTGAGGCACAAAGGCAGCATCAGCTGGGGGCCTTTGTGGGAGCGGGTCGCGTGAGGGGGGCCCCCCTCCCGGGACTACGTCTCCGGCCCTGGGGTATTTTAATTGGGTGTATTTTAATTGCCCGGAGGGGTATCGGGGTGCGGGCAGGTGCTGCCGAGTCTCTCTTCAGGGAGCTATTTATGGCAGAGTTCACGCAGTCCGGTCTTGACTGCAGGACACGCTTTCAACTGCATGGGTCGCGTGAGGGCCCCCCTCCCGGGACTACGTTTCCGGCCCTGGGGTATTTTTATGGCCCGGAGGGGTATCTGGGTGCGGGCGGGTGCTGCCGAGGCTCTCTTCAGCGAGCTATTTATGGCAGAGTTCACGCAGTCCGGTCTTGACCGCAGGACACGCTCTCAACTGCATTTCAACCCCCCCTACCAGCCATTTATGGTCACAGGACGGACGGTATCCAGTCCGATCCGGGCCCCAGGGTCGCCGTGGCTGCCGCTAGCGATGGCGGTTGGGATTAGTGGTGACCGGGGAGTGGGGTTTTGGATCGGCCAGCTGGAGAGCTTGATTCCAGATACGGTAACAGCTGCAGAAGGAAAAAGCACATTTCCACACTCTATTCTCTGATGTCCTTCAATAGCAAACTGTCAAAGGATATCAATTTGAGGCTCTGATTGGACTGAGCCCTTGGAATTGTATTGTGGCTCTGCTGCGCCATTTCCGGCAAGGGCCTCCGAGGTATGGGCATTTTTGGGGGTGGGCCCTGCGTGGGGTGCCCGTGCCGCGCGCCCCGTCTCTCGCCCCCGGCGCAACGGCCATGATGGCTTGTAGCATGGCTTGTCTGTCTATGGCTCTGCCCGGCTCCTAATGCACAGCAACCTGGGGGTCCTCCAGTACAGGGGCAGCTCATCTATTTGTGATTTATTGAATGCAATTGAGATATAGCGCGGACTTTACCCGTAAGAGTCTGAGCGCTCCACAATTGGAACAGTAATGACACATAAGGAGGAAAATTACAATGTGAGCATGTTACATAAGCAAACGTTACATAGGAAATGGTGACGTGTGCAGGTTACTAGAGCACACAAAGTACACAAGAAATTCAATAGGGCCTTCCCCTGGGAGTGCACATCGCGTCTCCCCGTGTGGTTGTGGGTTGTCCCCCAGAGGGTGTGCTACCTCACCATGCCGTGGCCATCCGCCATGTTGCACGCGATCCTGGCCGAACTCGAAGTGAAGTAGGGTCGGGCCGGGTAGCACCTGGGGGTGGGGGGCGGGGGGGGGGGGGGTGTTGGAGACTGCCGTGATTTTCAGGGTTGCAGGCTTGCACAATCCACAGGTATTCCTGGTAGCTACGGTTGTCCCAGGGTCATACCTCTACCCCAGGCCTAGCGGCTTGCAGGTACAGCGACCTTGCGTTGGAACACCAGGGATCGAGCCTTGAGGTCGCGTCCACATCCTGTGATTCTTGGCAAATCACTTAATATCCCCGTAACTGAAGATGTAATGTAAATACGGTGCTCAGGTACAGCGCTCCTATTCTTCGGGTCGAGTTTGCGCTATATAACGTCAAGTTGCCCGCTCCCTGCGACTGTGGAGTCATTGTAAAAGTAATCTTTACAGTAGGGATGCCGGGCGCAGAGAGGTCCGCATTGCTGTGGGCTGCGCTCACCTCGGCTTCCCATGGTCGCTGGGTCCTCCGGTTTCATGCTAGATGCGTCAGGGCTCCCTGTCATTTTTCCCGACTCCAGAATGGCACTATTGGGTATTATCAACGGGGTTCTATATTTACGGCATTCCATGAGGCACGGTCATTGTTGCCCCATGACCGTGAGCTGGCAGATGGGTGGAGGTCTAGGGAGTCTCAGGCAATCGCCAGGTCCAAGTTAAGATTGCACTTCACAAAAGCGGACACATGAAAGCCTTACTGCAATCATGTGAGATCAATTATGGTCACAATTTATATCTAAGTGAGATTGCACCTTGTTGCTGATAACTCCTGTCGCCGGAGCGCGTGTCGTCGGAGATACCGGTTTGTATGCTAGTAAAATACAGTGGAAAACAAGTCTTCCAAGGGGGTACATTCATTGGGGGAATTGCTCACACGGCGAGTCTCCATTTGTACGGAATGTCGCAGTTTTGAGACTCCATGTAGTAGCTCTGTGTGTTAAGGCACCGACGGTGGAGGCTTGATTGCACTGTTAAATGCAGGAGTGATTGGTAGTTTAAAGCTTTGCGGTCATGTACGTCTGGTGTTATGTACCCTCTTGGGCACAGGGGTGATTCCCAATACAATACTTACGCGTTTTAAGATGCAATGCGCTTAGGCTCCCTGTGTCTATAGAATTAATCTATCTGACCTTGTGTCATGTAACTTATGCACATGTTAAGCGCTCCTATGCACATGGGCCGATATCAAGCAAAAGGAAACAAAAAAAAAAAAGAAAAAAAAAATCAATCACTTAAGGTGTTAGCAGAAGTTATGGGCCCTGGTGCAAACAAGGAATATGGCCCCAGTAGCAGCTGTTAGGGTAGTATACTACAGCATTCACTAGGGGGCAAGGGACACTGCAGGGCGCTGGGCTCCGGTGCCACTGCACCTGCTGCACAAAAGGTAATGGGTATTGTAGCGGGCTACTATAGAGACGTATGTATTGTAATTGCAGTGTTATGGCGTTTACTACCTCAGGCGAGACGTCAATGCGCTTTTCAGGGAGTAGCACACTACTCCGGAACCGAATAGGATTATCGGTAGTTCACCTTACGTTAAGTATAGAAGACAGATGGAGTAAAGCTTATATCTTGGCTTATATGTTGACTGGTTCCTGTTGTTCTATGCATCTATCAGATAGGTGTTGCTCTTTCTAGTCAACATATGGGTTGGGGACGTGTCTAGCAGACTGATCGGTCTCCCCAGAACTCCAGTCCCCCCCCCCCCCCCCCGGTGAACCACGGAGCTGAGACTCGCCAGAACGGTTTGACCCAGGGGTGCTTTGCTAAGGAGCACAGGCATCCCGGGGGAGCCCAAGTGACTTGGCTGATAGGAGGAATCGCACATTCTTCAGGCCCGTAGGGGACCATTCATTCGCCTGGTGCGGTCCTGAGGCCATTTTATGGGGTATTGATAGCCGCAAATGCTGATAGAACTTTTTTCCCTGCAATTGTGTGCTTTAGGCAGCCAAGGTGGGTCCCCGGGACCAGTGCATCTGCAGCCCCGACTCGTGGGTTAGCCGGGCCTCAGGCGGAGAGGTCGATTGATGGTATTTCGTGCCGCAGCAGGGGACTGGATCTGGTGTTGGGGCCTTGGTTGCAGGGCCTTGGCTTGTCCTTTTTCTGGTGGCTTTTGTCTCTGGGAGGAGCCCAAGACCTATGGGTGGGGGCGGCTAGCTCTCAGTTGGCCAGGCAACTGAGCTTTAATGGGGACTTATTTCACCATATGCAATTAGAAGCACTGATTAGCCAATAGATGGGCTTGTTGTAGGTAGTGCTCCTCTTGTAGTGAATATATGGATGCAATGACATGCGCTCAGTAAGTCATGTAACTGGAGCTCAGGTTTAACGTTTCAACACCTTTGCGTTCACATACAGTTACATTTGTATAATTGAGATGTATTTTTCAATGCGCGTTAGATTAACGCTACGTATGGTGATCAGTCAGGCTTTTCAGTGAGCGGGACACCTAGTAAATGCACGGTGTGCTGGTGGCCGGTTTTTATGCCATAGTCATTGCCTGAGCAAGCTGGGTAGCCCTGCAGATTAGTTTTAACTCTTAACAAACCTTGAAGCTTGCGCAGGGCTCCCTCGGCTCTGTTGGTGTCTTTTATATTAGCCGGGTCCTCCTGGGACTATTCACCGCTGTGTCCGGAATCAGGGGGAAGGTGTACTCATCGCCTTCAGCACCTATGCTAAGCAAAGATTTAAGCTTAAGTGTTGAGGGTGATTTAATGTTCCCGGGTCTTTCAGAAGGGCTCCATAGGGTAGGATGACCCAGCGGCAAGGAGCAGCTAGGGTGGTTTACGGTGCTTTATCGACTATGAAAAAAGTATGCATCGCGGGGCCTGGCTCACACTAAAGTGGGCAAAAATCACACACACCATAGGTGCCGAGGTCTGCACCGATGCTAAAGGCCTTGGGGTCCCAGTTCACTTCTGAAACGGCTTTGGCTTCAGATGCTGAAAGGATGTCCGTTGGCTCCCGTTGTCTTTCCATCGTGTCGGTTTGATGCGGGATGGTTGTTATTTGGGCACAGACGTGTGCTGGGTCTTTTTTCGTTAGATTGGGGTTAGCCTGACTGTAATCTCCCTGTTTGTCACACATGGACCATGTACCTAGGTCACACACATCAGGCAGTGCCAGGTTAACAGGGACGATTTGTACTAGAATAAACAGGAGTGGTTCCCACCACAGTTGGTTAGATGGGATGCTGTCATTCTTCCTTATCACTGTATCCCCTTAATCCAACACGCCGAATGTAAGCAGAGGATGCCTGTTGATGCTGTTAAACCTGCTATTAGTTTTTTAAATCACCAGGTACTATGAATTATTCAGTTGTACTCAATTCATAGGTACTTACTAGACGCATATGGTTCAATACATACTCCTTGGACAGGACTGCCCCATCTAGATCAAGGGGAAGTAAACATTATATGGGTTGGCAAACTTTTGCAGACAATGGTGGTTAGCTCGCACACATGGGTGTTCTGGGAGTTTGGGGGTAGTTTAGCATGCATCATCTTGTCACTTCTCTGTCAGAGCCAGCAGACCCCTAAGGTTACAACGCGCTCATTGACACGTCCTGTTGGAGGTAGGTCCAGGATGAAAAGTTGTGCTGAGTGAGGCTCAAATCCAAGCGATTGTGGTACCTTTCCTAGGGGCACATCTGGTTGGGCAGTATGTAATTTTAAAGTACAACCAGGGATACCCTACCTTCATGTCGTATCCTGCTTATTCCTTGTTTCCGGTGAGTTTGGGGGCAGGTTATCTGGCCCAAACTGGTGGGTTTGATGTTTGGTCGGGTCAATCGACCGAGTACAGCCAATTTTGCTGGTTATATCTGGGCAGGTAGGAAGGCCAGGCAAGAATTTAGCTAAAGCGCAAAGGCAGGTAGGGTACTTATGGGGTATGTGATGTATTTCTCACTGGCATGCCGCCAGGCAGGGAGACATTGTACCTAGGTCACTTACATCAGGCAGAGATGCCCAGTGGAAGCATGTGGGGGACTGCACAGAACAGGATACTGCTCAGATTAGATGCCGGCGAATTATGGCTGCACTACTGCAGATGGCAGGTAATTCACATGCAGGGTATGGTGGTGGTGGTCATACCTTTTTATTCTCAGGATCACTCCCTGTCTAGTTTAGCGGTGCTATTTGTACCTTCATGAGCACCAGCAGCGGCTCACAGGGGTAGCAGCAAAGCTTCTTTTATTTCGCCTGGGATGGGAGCTGGCAATGTCACAAAGCTTTGCAGCCAGAAACTGACTAGGACAAGTCGTACCTGTGACGGGGCAACGGGCACTAAGCTGTAGAACCAGCTAGTCTCAACATATTCCAGGTGTACCGTCGGTGATTAACGTAAGGCCGTGGGCGACACACGAATAGGCACTTTGTCAGCTGGTGCGGGTGGGTGCCATTCCCAAGAGTGCGGGTTGCCTGGTTAGTGCTGAGTTGGAGGGGATGGAGCACGTATACGGACAACTCCAGAGCACATTTGGCAGTCATATTGATTTTATTGTTGGCATGTTACCAGTTGCTTCAGTTAAGCCAAGTTACCGTGGGAGTTGTCAGCGAACAGTCGGACTGCAACGTGGGTGGTTAGCCGGTTTGCAGGCCTTTTAGATATGTGTTCTAGCTGAGGCATGTCCAAGTGGATTATGGTGCCTGAAATCTGCCCTGTGAGGCAAGTTCGCAGACAGGTGGAGTGTCAGAACGGAAAGGGGCTTGGGTTCGACCACAGGTCACAGGTTCAGATCCTGGTCGGTCCGCCTAGCAGTTCAGCTTTCTGAGGTCGTTGAAACAAGTACCATGGAGTCGAGGAACAAGATCATGTGCAATTTCTCCCGCCCTATACCCTTGGCTGGCAGCTATGCAGGGTGGAAGTTGTCATCCAACTAGGGCGACATGGTCCATATGATTGGGGGAAACCCATGGGTTAAACACATTTGGGCTACAAAGTATTAGAAGAACACTTGGCATTCCCAGTATTCAAAAAGAGAGGTATTTATACTTTGGTTCCCCTCTGGTTCACTCTGTTCTGTTTGCTCCCTGGTATACTAGCAGAAGTTTGGGGGGGCAAGGCTTCACAGAGGGTGGTGACTGACGGAATGCGATGGACATACTCCGACTAGTGCTAGACTCAAATAACTGAATAAGAGGAAGTAAGGCGGGCTTGTCAACTCTTACCTCCACCCGCATTGGCACTTCCTGGCAGCAGTGGTTTGTCAAAGGTTTGCTCTTCAGCCAGGCAATGTTAACACTGAACCAACACCTAGTTATTGATTCAGGTCATATCAGTCAAAAATCCACGGGGAGTTTAGAAAGGATGGGGTCACCGGTCCAGAAGGGGCATGGTGGCCTCCGGTACTGTATGAGCTAAGACTTGTATTGGCTGGACCTGGGAGAGGCCCGGTATCAGCATGTTGTAAGTAAAGAGGCCTACCTTGGTGGGGGGCCCTGGTTGTGACGGTGGCCACCCCCAGAGCTGTGGAGGAGTTAGAGGGCGATCCAGAGTCTGCAAGTTACCAAGGGGTACTTCATGCAGCAGCATAGTATGGTGCTAAGCTAAGGATACCCAGGGATGTCAGCGTTGTCCCCTGGAAGAACTACGGTGCCCCGTTAGTCCTACGGCCGGTTGTGGGTCTGAGCAACCGGGGGCTGCCAGGAACGCTCCGCCCACCTTTTGGGGGGGCGTGAGTAAGGGAGTGGACTGGTGGTCCACTGATGGGAGAGGTGGCCCCTCCCAAGAATTGGTAAACACCGATTGGCGACGGCCACGGTGTAATTTGGCTCATCAGACGGGCAGGCGGCATAAGGGTTGGCCTGCCCTGGGATCGCCCGTAAGATAACCCGCCATGTTGGCATATTTGTTATGCAAATAAACCTGCAGCAATTTTCTCCACTAACAAGGTGTCGTGTGGTTTATTGATGTATTGTGCTGCATGTAAACTGACTACTGTTGCCGATATTGGCACTATGTCAAGGCTGCCCGGGGGGCCACACAGTGGCCCCTCAACAGGGCGGCCGCCTTAGTGCCACAGGAAGGCACTGGAGTCGGCCTCCTAGTTTCCCTGGGCGTGGGACCAGGGGACTTCCGGCCGGCCACCCCCGGTAGTGGGAGGGGGGACAGGGGTACTTATACTGTCCCCCGCCCACTGAGCAGCCGCTTGTCCGCTGCCAGTCTCGCCTTCCCCGCCCCACCGCGTACCCTGCGGACGGACAATGAAGAGAATTGGGGGAGGGTACAATTTCTAACCTATTGTTTTGTGTTGCAGGAGGAGTTACAGGGCGATCCAGAGTCTGCAAGTTACCAAGGGGTACTTCATGCAGCAGCACAGTATGGTGCTAAGCCAAGGATACCCAGGGATGTCTTAGCGTTGTCCCCTGGAAGAACTACGGCGCCCCGTTAGTCCTACGGACGGTTGTGGGTCTGAGCAACCAGGGGCTGCCTGGAACGCTCCACCCACCTTTTGGGTGGCGTGAGTAAGGGTGTGGACTGGTGGTCCACTGATGGGAGGGGTGGCCCCTCCCAAGAATTGGTAAACACCGATTGGCGACGGCCACTGTGTAATTTGGCTCATCAGACGGGCAGGCGGCATAAGGGTTGGCCTGCCCTGGGATCGCCCGTAAGATAACCCACCATATTGGCATATTTGTTATGCAAATAAACCTGCAGCAATTTTCTCCACTAACAAGGTGCCGTGTGGTTTATTGCATGTAAACTGACTACTGTTGCCGTTATTGGCACTATGGTACAAACACGCACACAGTTTCAGGATGTAGCTTTCTGTCTGCCCAAAGCCATCTATGGGGAACAGGCTGGCCATCAAATGCAAAGGGGAATTTCGTTTTTCTCTTAGTTCGAGGGCAAAGTTGTAGCGTGATGTTTCTATAGCGCTGACATATTCCTAACTTCCCATGTTAAAACAAACATAGAGGCAACAATTAAATTAAACCTTATTTCTCTTTATACAGGTTTCTGGTGGAAGTCGGAATGCAATTTTTTAAACAGAGGAATTCAGAAAAGGACTGTTTTTCAAATGAAACCAGCAAGAACCCAGCGCTTGGATACCCTCTCAGGCGATTAGTCGCGCTCTACAAATCCAAGTTGATGACTTTTTGATTATAATAATGGTTGTTGCCGTCAAAATTTGATGCGACACAGGAAAATTTACAGTAGTTTATCAAACTGGAGCTCGCCCAGATACATACCGCCATCAAATATATTTTGTTATATGACGCAGCATTACCTCACAAATAAGCGTATAAGAAAATAAGTAAACGGAGAGAGCCGACTTTCGTGTTTGAAAAGAACGGTTGAGATGCGTTAGACGCAGGCGCGAGAGGCTCCTTGGCATTTATAAATGAAGTAAGTAATAAGACTGCCTCTGGATTAATTGCACAGAAAACCGTGTGTTCCAAGGGGTACAATTTAAAAGCTCATACCCTCCTAATGCTCATCAATGGCGGCAAATTAAACAGGCCTCCCACACTCCATGCACAAGGCCGGAGTATTTAAAAAAGCTCAATAAGTTAAACGCAGTATATCTCCTGAGAAATTAGGTATCGACTGCATGCCTCGGTGAGTAGAAAATCTACAAAAATCAATAGGCTGCATTGATCCAAATATTACTTTTTAACACTACTAACAATGTAACACATTTAAAAAGGTACCGTGGTCAGAGAGATAATTCTCTTTAATTATCAAGCAACGGGCCAAAAATGTAACACTGCTAATAAACCACAGCCTTTTAACACCTGAAAGTATTCATAAATAAGCTAAAAAGCTTTAGAGAAATTCTGCTCTTAAACTACACTGACGTGTGGGCGGCAGCCCTGTATCAGAATTAAGAAAAGAATAATTTGAGAGAAATCCTTCAATAAAAGCAAAACATATACATTTACAGAAGAACCTTTTTCACCATGTATTTTTCACGAGTACCTGTATTTCTCAAAACAGCCCGGAAGTTTCATTCACGTGTCATTTGGTACCCACAATAATAATAACTTGATTGCATGATTTGTTAAAACCTTTGCAATGCTCGACAGTAACGAAGATTCATTAAAGTATTTATAATAAGGAACTTGCAATACTACTAAAAAAGAAAAAACTAAAGTCATTTTAATATATAAAACATTTTTGCAGTGCATTTGGTACCCGTGCGCAAGTCTGGGGTGAACGGACGCACCCCTTTAAATCTCAGGCTTTGCTTAGAGTTATGCGGAGATGCTTCCTCGGTAATATTGCACCTCGAGTTACTGTTATCGAAGGGCAGGGTAATTCCGTAATGAACTATTACAACAGCATAGCAGGACACTGGTTCAAACATGTGGCAAATTGTACCACATACATGTCACCAAGACTTTTTTCCGGTAAAACACTTCACCAGTAAAGTGTTCCCGACCAGCTTGCAACCCCCGCTTAAGTGTATACTCCTGTTTACAGCTGTATCGCGATTAACGTAAATCTTGGAAAGGGGGCCTACTTGTTTGTGGGGTGTCCCATAGAAAGGATAGTGCTAGGAACAACAGTTAACGGTACAGCCCCCAGTGCCCAGATGATCCGAAATCGGGGAACCCTTTTAAATAACTTTTTGTGCTGAAATACTCGTTTAAGAGGGTTGCTGGAGTCTTAAGTGAGTCATATGTAACACCCAACTTCCACCATCTATCCATGGACATGCTCTAACACCACGTGCTGAGAACACACATGCACCACCAGCTTTATTCCCATTTGACACTTCTAAAGCCCTGCCACTTTCTGGCCATCAATATGAGGGCACGTAGCTACTCAAGTTTAAATGTCCGAACCTCTGAGATAGGTTCAAAAACGCTTGCCCTTAATTTGTGTTTGATCACATTGTGAAAAAATGTGCATGTGTAGATTCTAAAAAAGATTTGCTCATATGCAAAATTTTCTGCACAACGGCAAGTTTAATTGCACACACGTTTATTGCCCTAAGTGCAATATTTGAGATCTTAGAAGATGGTAGGGGAGTGTCAGGCATGGATCCTTGCACAAGTGTCTTTGACAAAAGGTATAAAAATGAATATGCACTAATCAATAGCTACTGTCCTCGACGATGTGTTGACATTTTGTGTTACCCCCCCACACCCCCCCTCCCGAGACCCTCACAGGTGAGTAGGGTGTTTACAAGTCCCTGATTGATTGATTGACATTTTGTAGGTCTCTGGAAGCAGGTGTACTGAAGGCAGGACGTGTTAGTGACGGAACAAGGGGTAACGAGGACAGTTTTCTCTTCACTGGATAGGTTGAAGAGTCGGGTGCAAAGTGATGTGAAAAGAGCCCATGTCCCTCCCTCAAATGAGCCCATGGACACTGAAGTAGTAGGCCGCACCTACTGCCTTAGTATTTATGGAGCGGCAGGCTGTAGATGGCACGGCAGCATTTGCAATGCCAGCCTAGCACTCCATCTGCACACAAAACTGGTTTATGAATCTTCTGGACCAGTGTGTAGGAAAAACACACTTGTGACTGTTTACTCACAAATATGCATATGCACTTTAGCAAACCTGGCACTATGTGCACAGATAACTTGTGGCCAAAAGCATGCCACCTAATAAAGGAATTATCTACATATTCGAGGCAAAAGGCAATCCACTAAATATACCGACAGCAGGCACCCCGACACTAGACAAACTGATCTTGATAGGTGGTTCTACATGAGACAAGTGATCTACCTATCCCACACCAGCCGGCACCATTTTCCATATCATGGAATTATCTATGCTACAGGGCACGTAAAACAAGGAACTGAAGCAGAAATCAGCCATTTTGGATTCAAGAATGACCTATAGGTGGGTCTGCTTGGAGCAACTTGGGCATCTGCCAAAATAAACTAATTTGTCTTAATTCATCCAAATACTACCCTTAAATGGCCCGAAACACATTGCCCTGCACTGGCTACAACCACACTGCCTTGCATTCCTGTGCTGGTTCTACAATGTACTAGCAAACTCGCATCCGTACCTCAAAATGGCCGGCATCCAACCCACGAAGAACTAGAAGGAAAGAAGGGGTTAAGCTGGGTGGAGTTTCCTGCGCTTATAAAAGGAACTAAACAACCACAAATTACATCAGCCCTCAACCACAACTTCCCTAGTCCATGTCTTCTTTCCCTGGTGCTGAGATAATAGCAGGGTAGCAACAGATAAACGTCGTGCGTGGAAACTTCAATAAGGGCTTATCAGAATGTCTGAAAACCCACAAGGGCCTCCCAGTGCCAGACAGTACCTACCAAAGCCAAACTTCACCAAATAAATTCAAAATGATATCCTGCCCCCCCCCCCCCAATGCTCCAACAGTTCCCTAAATAGAAGATCTGTACCTAAAATAAAAAGAGAAGATTTCGATTAAATAAAAAATGGCAGAATCACACAGTGACTATGAGCACCCACAAAGCTACAGGCAATTAGCAGGAAAGTGAGCTGTATACCAATAGACGTGAAAGCATTCCATCCCCCCGACCACTATGAATCACATTGAAAGTACCACACCAAAGCACCTTTTAAATAGCATTAAGCCAACGTCAGGCTGTGTGGCACCCAGGACATAAAGAGCTTCAAGGTGCATCACATCAGGACACCTGACCTGGATATCGCTGCGGTGAATTTTGACACGCTTCATCGAAGCGTCGCCAGTTGAGTGAACCGTTTTGCCATTCTCAGATGCACACTTTACTTCCTGCTGACAAAATCCATATTTCAATCCCACACTATCGACTGCAACTTGGTCACAGATATAAATTCATTTAATTCGAAACTAAGGATGCACACCACCCCTTAATGGGAGAACAGTAGATTTCAATAGTGACTTGCTGAAAAACGGGATGCATGATTTTTTTTTCTTTAACGATTGCAGTATGACTAAGTAGGCAGTACTTCTAGACCTAATTGGTACAGTTCATCCCCTTAGTGCTGGGTTCCCAAAAATTGATTTCTATCAAAGCTCCCACCCTTCCAATCGATTCTAGTTTCTCACCCATCGCTAAAACCAGTGGTACAAAGGCATTTCCTGCTGTCGCTTATTGACCCTTTTTCCAGAGACTTCACTTGCAGTATATTTGCAATCAGATGTTCATCAGTTGACACTTCACTATCATATCTGTGCAATTTCAGACCAAACGTGACAGTTTCGTTTCAAGCCACTTTTTTGAAAAAGGCAGATTAACGAGACAACTTCACCAAGTCGTGCCTTGTATGATAACAGCCTGAATGCTAGCCATTCCACTGAAAGATGGCCACCGCGTGGGTATGCATTGTGACACATGAGCGCACGTCCTGACCCACAAGCAAGTGGATTCTATTTTTACTTTAATCACGGGCAGGTTATAACAGTAAGCGAAAAATAAAATATAAAGAGCATGCAGCACTTAAAAATTTAAAAAAAGAAGAGGGCATCCAAATCGCACTGTACAACTGCCAGGAAATTTGGGAACAACGGGGAAGACACAAAATTAAATAAACAACATAAGAGGTTAGTGGGAGGGGACAACCCCTAGCGAAAGTGGCAGGGGGCGGGGCATAGGGAGGGGTAGGGTAGAGAGGGCCCTTCAAATTAAAAATAAATAAAAAGTAAGGCATTAATGCCAAAGTGTATCGGACAACTTTTTTGAGTGGGTCACATCTGCAAAATGATATGGGCCGACACCAGCACTGATAGACAAATGTCAGCCAATTCCTAAAGCCAGCTTAACTACAGTACTCAATGGGTGAAAGCAGGTGTCCAACAGCCCCTTTCTTTATCTGTATGTATGTGTGTGAGGACATGAGTTCTTTCTTGCCAGTCTGTAGATGAGACCTTAAATGTATTAAAATGTATTTCAGAACAAATTACTTACCTTTGGTAGCAGTCTTTCTGGTGCATAATCTATCTAACCAGGGATTCTACACCGTTAGCAGGGAGCCGCAGAGGTGCACTCACGTGCGCCTTCATGTACGATTTATTCAGCAAACTCAGAAATGATTTCGCAACAATGCACAAAGATGTTTCAAAGGATCTGAAGAAGATGAAACAGGAAGTGGGATAGTTGGCCCAACGAGTTTACACCCCCATGTCTCTCGGGGATGCCAGAGAAAAGGAACTGGAGTCCTTCTGACACATGGTGCTAGACTTGAGAGCAAAACATCGACCTGCAATGCCAACTCGAAGACCTCAAAAATAGATCAAGGAGATCTAACATCAGAATCAGGGGCGTTCCCCACAATAAAGAAAAGGGCAACATTGAAAGCTATATCGAAAGGTCATTCATGCACATCTGGCCAGAGTTACCAAATAATGTCATCCATCTAAACAGAACAGAAAAGACTGTGTGGGTCAAGCCTTCAGGTTCTTGGACCAACTCCAAGACATATTGACATGTGTCCACCACTTCAAGCAGAAGGAGGACATTCAGGGTGCAAAGCTGTGGCTATATTGACATTTGTCCCACATTACAGTGCAAAAACAGTGACTGCTCAGACAAGCACTTAACTTCCTGAGGAAAACAAAAAAAAAAAAAAAAAGAGTAAAATACAGGGGAGGTCGCCCCTACTGCCTAATTTTCTATGGCACAGTGATACACACTCTATTCATACCCCAACTGAAGCTCAGCACGTTGTTGGCCACACTAAGGGTTCCAGGGGCACTGATACCCCCTCACTTAATCAAGATAACATATTTCACTAGCAGTCAACTAGGAAGATGGACTAAGATTTCCAGCCCAAAAAACTTCTCTCAAACCCTCTATAGACTAAACTGGTCATGACAGGAGAACTGCAATTAGCAAACTTGAGAAGGATCATATAGAAGGTGGGTGCTGGAAACTTGCCCTTTCTGCAGGGTCACCCCATTTCTCTTTATTTTTTACTATTTGCTGAACCATGTTTTTGCTGGCTATAAAAGTCTGTGCACTTTATCTCTGCTAACCAGTGGTAAAGTGGTCGTGCTCCTCCTTTCAACATGGTAAAATAGGTATACTCCTGATTGGCATAGTTACCTTAACTATATTTTTCTAGTATATGGCAACCACAGTGTACCCAGAACCGGTTACTAAAATATCACCAGTGGGCAACAGCACTCATTGTGCCAACCACTACAGTAACAGAGAAAAACATGACTGCCGGCCTGCCACTAGTAGCCTGGCTGTGCAGGTTTTAACTGAAAATTCACCTGTCAAAATAACCCCTCAATAGGCCTATACCTTACTTTAAAATAAATATAAGTCATCCATATTGCCTTATTGCTCATAAAGTCAGGGTGTATGGTATTTAAAAGTAAGACATGTAAAAGTGGAGTGTTAAACATCTCCCTACAGTGAAAAAGCCATCAAAGCCATTTTCACTGTAGCCGGTTTGGCTGCTCCATAGGAAAACACTGGGATGCACTATTAAATACTAGTCCTGTATTTTGATAATGGGACTAGTGATAATAATTACACAACTATTTTCAATAGTTGTTAAAATTTCAATTCAATGGTGAAGTCTGATCTGTCCTAAATATTACTGAAAAGTAACTTTATAAAAGTTATAATTGCCCTGCCTCACGTGACTGGATACGAAATCTGCATTTTGTTCTCCCACTTCGGCCAATTAGTAGTTAGCATTTAACTAGGCACGAAAGAGGTGGGGACTATTTCCCAGGAACAAAACAATAGGACAGGCAGAAGGGATTCTTCTAAACCTTACAGAATATGCGAAGGGGGACTCAGAGGATTTGTTTTTAAATTAAAAAGTTATGTCCTGCCTCAGTGACATTCTGCTTGACAGGTCTGCTGGGACTTTTCCTGTGGCATTTGGGACACTTCAAGAAGCCTTCCCGTCACAGGCAAATGTTGGCTGACACTTGGACAGAGCCTTTCTGCTCCCTTCCCAATCTGTAGGACCCAAATCATAGTGGGACCCTTTTCATATAACAGTGTCACATCCTGTTTGACATGTCTGCTAGGTTAACATAAAACTTTTGGGACACACTTTAAAGGAGAGAAACAGAATGCCAAAGCAATTTGTGTATATCCACTCACTGTACGGTTGCTGTAAGCTCAGTTTTGTTATACCAGACTCCTGTCTCTGAGGTGGTTGTTGGTATAGGGGCTGCATCAAACTGGAGTTTAATTTTAGATGTGGGAGGACACTTGGATCGCCATTGTACACTACCTACACACAGCCCCTGCCTCAGAGCCCAAGTTTAGTATTGTCAAAGACTTCAGCCATCTTGAAAAGGTCCAACGTGGGACTGGTTAGCCCCAGGTACTTTACCCCATTGGTTAGGGCATCCTCAGGGGTAATTCCCACCATCTAGCTGGTGCCAGGCATAAATGTGGCACCTCCAGTCATCATATTCAGAATACTCCTGGACCTAAGGAAGAGCAGAAGAGAACGGAACCTGCTGTCTTCAACTTGAGAAGCGCCTAAGAGGACTGAATCTGGTCCCTCTCCTTTGTACCTAAAACAAAGAAGTGGACTCCAAGTGTCATAAGGGTGGCCTTATTTTAAAGCTACAAAGACAAAAGCTACAAAAGGTATTTTCCTGCAAATGCCCAGCTGATCAGTGGCAATTGGACCTGGACTGGACCGTCCTGTTGGCCTCTGCCTGCCTGCCACCTTGTGAGTCGCTAAGTGCCTCCCCTGATGTCCTGAAGGGCTTTAGATGCGTACTCCTCTAGTGGATAGAGACTTAAAAGACTAAAGTCAGAAGGTAAAATCGTTGACCAGGAAGAAACATGATTAGTGTATCCGACCCACACTCCAAAGCAGTCTGCTTCAAGTTGCTCCTAAGTCTTTTCTACTGCAACCATTGACTGCCATTGGCACTTTATGCTTTTGGAGCTATTTCTACTTATAACCTAAAAAATGTATATCTGTAGTTCCTCTAATTGGATTTTTGTCATTTTATTTATTACACTTCACTGTATATTTCTAATTTTTGGGGGGATTTTTATTGTCTTGCATGTTGAGTTTTATTGCTTTAATACGGCGTAAATACTTTACACATTGCCTCTAAGTTAAACCTGTCCTAAGAGACTGAGCTCAAATTTATTTGGCGACTTTAGTGGTTCAGCGTGACAGGGATTGTGAATATTACGTGAACTGGATACTTGAACTTCTCGAATAATAATCCAATTTCTCACAGTGGGGTATGAGAGATCTAACAGGAGCAGATGAAGATCTTCACTAAAAACGGAACCCTCCAATGGTTGAAAGCGATCGCTCAGCCTGTAGAAGGATGACTGTAAACAACCTGGAGGTCAGCGGGAGACTGACAACCTCACTACAACCCTGCATCGGGGCACAGAAAGAGACTGCATGACAAGTCTCAACATGAAATAAACTTTACCACTCCCAAGAGGCTATTTTGGTAGTCAACTTTGTGAAAGTCCGATTTCCATTTGGGGGGGGGGGTGGGGGGGGAGGTATGCAACTTGTTTTGACTTTAGGTTTTATTTTAAGGAATACCCCCAGAGAATAAAATATTGGCTTATCGTAATTCGCACACAGACTCCCGTCAAAACTTTGTATGCTTTCTTTGGACAAGAGGGCCCGGCATGACAGACGTGAGCTCTCACCGAAGCGATTCATATGACTATACTATTATGCTTGAAACTAGCCTTCCTCAATGCCCCTGCCAAGCACATAGCACTTCTCACAATGCTTAAAGATTCTGTATGTGAAATCTACCTTTTACAGGAGACCAAATTCTTCAAATGTGACTGGTACCGTTTGAGGTGCAGATTGTCTTTTAGGCCACACTTCTCCTTTGTTACCAGCAAGCGGGGAGGAGTGGCCATACCGTTAATGGGAAAGTTCTAAATCCAGTCCCTTAAATCGCTTGGAGACCCCATGCTATCTGGGTATTCTTGAACAGCCATACACTCATACTAGCGATGATCAACGTTCCCAATGAGACTTGGGAGAGGCTCATTAAAGAGGTCCTATCACCTGTCATGACATGCCTAGATAGGGAGGTAATGGTGGAGACCTTAATATTGTGTTAGATACAGGAATGCTTTTTAGTAGGAGAGCAACATTTTCTCTCTTTATTTTTCTCATATATCCAAAGCTTCTATTGCACTTAGCTGCAATTACTCAAGATTTAAATATTCCTATGTAAAGTCTTTCATTGTGTTGTCAAACAATCTCCAGGTGCAGGTACTTATTTCATACAATATTCTTTATTGTTGACCAGTTTCCAATCATTTGTTTGGCAGACCCAGTCAACGCGTTTCATCCCTTATAGGGACTTCATCAGGGCCTAAAATAATTACATAAATACATAATCAGCGCTTTATAGAAGTTAAAACCATCATCACATTTTTTTGTTGTATTTTTGGTTTGTTTAAAACGTATTCATTTTTTATATCCAATATTTCTTTTATTAAAAAAATTAGTGCCTGGGAGGGTGGCTGTTCTAAGAGGTCTGTCTATGATGCCCTCTCTGCTGACCCCTATTGCAGGCAAACTACAGGAGTACCAGAAGAACCAAGAAAAGGATTGTATTTGGAGGAGGAACAATCGAGATGGACCTTGACCAGAGACTGGAGGACCAGGAGAAGAAGGACCAGTAATAAGAGGGCCCGTTTAAAAACTGGAAGAGGGTAAAGAGGCTAAGGAGTAGGAACAGGCCCATGAAGAGGAGGACATGTAAGAAGACCCAGAAGGAGGAGCAGCACCAGGGGACAGACCAGGAGGATGTAGACCTGAACCTCTAATGGTAGTACCAGGAGGTTGAAGGAGAAGTGGAGGGCCAGGTCCAAACAACCAAAATCAAGAGGAGCACCAGGAGAACAGGACCGCAGCCTAAAGGAGGACCAGAAGTATGAGAATGGATGTCCTTGATGAGAACAAAAAGAGAAGGACAGTGCCAGGATCCAGAAAATAACAAGCACCAGAAGGAACATGAAGAGGAGTAGGAAGGACAGAAGAATGAGGACCAGGAGTAGGAGCAAGAGTAGGACAGGACCAGGAAGAGGAGAAGGACCATGGGAAGGAGGAAGAGGAGGACTAGGAGGAGATGACGAGTGGGCAGTGCCACCAAGGGAAGGAGGAGAACTAGGAGGAGGATGAGTATTTGAGATCATAAACATATGGCAATGACCTTATTTGCAGAGATCATACCTCACTAGCGTAACAAAACATGAGGAGGCCCCCCTGCTAACTACATAGAGACCCCCTCTGGATCCGGTCAGGAGTTCTTAGTCCAGGGTACTGTGATGGGGGGGGGGGGGCTTCTTCGAGCTAGGGATCTCCCCGCATCGCAGGGGCCTATGTTACGCCACTGCCATACCTCTGAAATGATGATCAGTTACTCACCTTAAGCTGCAGTCCCTTTGAGACCCAAACCTCTTTCAGCCCACTTAAAACATCGCTTAACCCCACCTAGTATCAGTCTTTTTTGTGAGCAATTAAGTAAAATAGAACACATTTACAACCAAATTTCACTTGTTGCTAATTTCTTTGTGGGTGGTGTTTTCCAAACATAACACATAAGCGGACTGTTGAACACTGCACCCCTCCATGACTCTGACTCTGTCCCCTTTAACTGCACCCAATTTATGGGATCCCAGAGTAATTTGTTTTCCCCATGGTCAACACAGGCTGTAAATGACCGATTATGCTAATTATCCAACATAAAGGCACACAATTTACCAATCTGTTAAAGATGGGAGGCTGAGTTGGCCTTTACGGGATTCAAACTTGTGACCTTCATTTCACAGCATCAAGCGTTTGACTCAAAGGGCAAGGCTGTCCTTGGACAACTAGCAGCTATTAACCCCTTCGCTGCGGCGGGAATTCCGCCGCAGCGCGGGGGGGGGGGGGTTTAGCGCGGTGGCACTGTGCTCATGACGGAGCCACTCCATCATGAGCCACGGTTGAGCTGTGCTCATGACGGAGTGGTTCCATCATGACTCCGCCCACGGCGCTAATCGCCCGCACAGGCGGGGAATTAGCGCCACGTGGGCGGAGCGGCCGCCAACGGCCGCGGCATGACGGAACCACTCCGTCATGAGCACACGGCAACTGTGGCTCATGACGGAATGGCTCCGTCATGAGCAGGGGAGGGGTTAAACAGATGCACCACATGTGCAACCATTCAAATACCAAATATTGTTTGGTTATATTTGTGGTTTACCATTGCAATAACAGTGTGAAGTCTAATGATATCACAAGCTACCACCAGGTGCTGCCACAAAAGTGCCTGGCAGCCGGCAGACTGATTTCATACCCTAATGACCAACACCAAACTACTGAGGTGAAATCAAGGGCTTGCATTACACGGCCAATTATCTTTTTTAGGAGAAAGCGGAATGGGAAAAAGTCATTTATTTCACCAACAGCTTGCATGGAAGCGTCAGTTTATGGCGACAGAGTGGTAGCTATTGCCGTGTGGAGAATTCTCTGAAGTGCAGCTTTCATTTGTGATGTTCACAATGAGAAGAAAGGGTCAATGTAAAGAATATTGTTTTGAAAGGCAGGTCATATTTTTCAATAATTGCATTTCTTTTCTAGTGGCATAACAATATAATAGATTTTTTTTCGAGCTGACAGAGCAAAGAAAACCGTTGTTTTGCAATGACCACATCGATTGTGAGCCATGCGGCCATCCGTAGGACTCAGCGCCATCTTTCTCCAATATTGACCTACCTTCTTGTCCATGGCTCTGTGGGTCTGCTATCGGATTCAGACTGCAGTGTAATAAACAGCCAAGCTTTAATTAATGGTAAATGAAAACAAGACATAGGTTATGACTTTAACTAATTAGGGAATTGTTGAATTAAGTCTGCCTAAGAATGCAAGGCACAGCGATCAATATCCAATAAAAGGGCTATGTATGTAATTTGCCTGCAAATGTGTTTCCAATACCATCAAAGTGAGTTTAAGTAAGTAAGATATATGAACGGCTAAAGTAGAATGTCTCACAAAGTTAACAATCGAAAACACTGGAACTATTAACTTTTTTTGTAGGAGCTGATCGGTGCAAACACGACGACATGACGGGGGTCAAAGGCAGCAATCTACATAATGTGTATTGAACAAAGCAAGCGAAATAAGAGAACATGAAAATTAACTTTTGAAAAAAAAAATCTAGCATTTAAATAAGATGTTTTTCTTAATACCTTATTTATTACTAAAACTGTTTTGACCTTTGCGACACAGCGCTCTGAATTAAACGAAAGGCGATGAGCAGCACTAGATAAAATTCCACAAATAAAGAAGTCAATTGAAACAAGATGGAATTTTTTGAAAACGTATGCGTGCAGATTTTTTTTCGAGTCATCCTTTCTTTTACTTGTAGGGTTCCAATATAATGGCGCTCCCCGCCATGGTCACTTCTCGTCCTTACGAACAATGCGCACGAGTGTCACGCGGAGTCAACAGAACAGCGTTCACTTCAATGCCACAGAGACGCAACCAAACCTGATGCTGTTAAAACGCTAGTGTGCGTCAGTTAACTACGCCTGATTATGCATTCCATAATTACAACGCTGAAATTAGATTAAAAAAAAATACCTGCTCCCCTGTGGGCATCTAAGCTGGTAAATTCTATGGTCCCATTATGGCCCTTCTTCGGATTATCCTTATACGGTTTGTGGGTCCCTTCGGGGCAATATCTATAAGAAAGTCCATAATCTGCAAGATAAACCTGGAAGACATGAGCAGATAAATGAGTAATGCTTTTGTCCTTTGAAAGTGTAACCTTTATAATTAAGTCTTAAGAAACTGATAGGTTACGGACAGCCCTTGGGCTATATTTTATTCAACTAACGGTGCCAGAGGATAAAATATGTACAACTGGGGACTATAACAAAACACCCTTCCACTTCAAATCCACCCCAACTTTACCATAACTCCATAAAGAGGGGAGTTTTAGCCTTTCAGTTTTAATTTTCTCCTCTGCTACCTCGCCCCCAGGTGGGTACCTAGGCATTATAAAACACAATATGTCTTTTACCTGTCCTCTTGGTGTACATCGGAATCCCTCCTGGTGTCACAAAAAAGTACGCACACAAAGGTGAAATCCATATTACTGAACAAGTTTACTAGCAAGGGAGAAATGTAAGACGTATCATCTTTTAGATAAAACCTGAATGTGTTAAATTCGGTATAGTAAAAGACCGAGTTCAAGTTGTGTGATGCTGACTTACACTAATTATTGACCTTTAATAATATCGTTTCAAAAAAGAGAAAAATAAACTTTTTACCACACAAAACATTACACACAAACGTTTCACATCTTGCTGTGTGAGTACTTCAGATATTACTGAAGTTAAGGGAGGGAGAACAGTTTATTTCACGTCTCTATGCACTAACTTTACACTTTAAGCTCAAAATATTTTTCACTCTGAACAAATGGGATTAAAACACAAAACTGAAGTATAATTATGAAGTCTCCACATCTACAAGTTATTAAGCGATGGAAGCAAATACAGCAGTGTCTTAAGGAATAGTCTCCACCAACGATACACACCTACTTTGCTAATATGGAACTGTTCTATGTTACAAAACTGAACTTGAAAGGTCAAGCTCATTGGAGAGGGTTGAAGCCCAGACGCGGGTCCTGTGCACAGTGTCACTGGAACCAAGCTATACCTGGCTGATGAGTCCCAAGTAGGGCAAAACCGGTCCAGGGATGCTTCTGTTCTGATACCGAAGGACCTGGCCCGGCAGTTTGGGCTGGACGGTTCTCATTGGAGCAGGGCCAAGACTGATTTGCATATGGCTGGGTACCAACTGAGGTGGTATAGTGTGCAACATAACGATGGACTGGGATGCGGCCCAACTAATTTACACGTGGCTGAGATTAATACAAGCATTTCATTCATCACTTTTTTGTATACTTTAGGGTGTAAATAGGTTTGCTTTGCGAATCCATCGTAGGACCCCGCAGTGAGCCAATCAAATTTTTGTAAAAGTATCAATAATCCAAATTCTAGTCGAAGAAGAGACATGAGGGAACTAGTTGGCAGTCCAAAAAACAGTTTCAAGCTCAAACACTGGGCAAGAAAGATCAAGCCATTTGTCAAATTATCTGGGGAATGCCTCAATGCCATAAATTAAAGCGGGCATTAGCTTGGCTGTAATTACCTCAATTATAAGTGTCACAGAGGACCCTCTGATGTTCTTCATTGGTCAGCAAAGACATGATTTAATGATGCTGCTTTTATTTTTAAGGAGGACAAATACCTATAATGGCCTCCCTTTTGCTCATGCTAAACCCCGAAGTACATATATATTCGAAAGCTTTTTCTACTTCAAAGTCATAGAAAAAACATTTCTCCTTTTGATGTATTTACACCCAATGATCACAACACTGGTCTAAATGTTGTTAATAGTCAACTTGTCCTCATGGCAATATAGGGCTAAAGCATTTAATGATCTTTGGAGCCCAATTTGTGTCCTGTCCAAGAAAACAGTACCATAAAACTGGAACATATATATTTCCCAGATTAGGGGCAGGCACGAAGAGTGGGAGTGGGAGCGGGGTGAGGGCGAGAAATGCATGCACTTACCAATGCTTGCTCCAAGTTTGCAGCATACAGACTAAACAGCAGGGTAGCAAGTACGCACTAATATCTGGTCTTCATAAAAATGTTAATGTGATAAACAGATGATAGAGAATTTGCTTTAAAAGATACAACACTGCAGAGGACTGCAGAATGTCTCATGTGGCTTACTGTTGAACGTGGCCCTTTTTGCAGGGTCATCCCGGAACTTTTTGCCATCACAACAGGTCAGAAAAAATCCAGGAGGAAGGCAAAAAGTTGTTTTCTCATTGCTGTGAGGCTGCCCTCTCATAGGGATGCATTGGGGATTCCCTGATATGTGCTTCAGCGGAAATGCCTGACATGAGAGGTGTAGCGTGGTCAAGTTTGGTATGTTTGGAATAGTGCTGATAAATGCTGCTTATTGGTGTTAGCAGATTTATTATTACTATTTTAGGAATGCCACTTTTAGAAGTAGGTATTTCTGTATGCTATGTGTCTTTGTGCCTGACTGCTGTATATTGACCGTCTGGTGCTGACCGACAGGGGGAGACGGGATGTGCATTCCCTTCAGCCAGTCACTGGGGAGTTGACGGGTGACCTGCCCTGCCTGGGTGACTCAGCCCTAGGCTGAACAGGCCTGGTCTGCATTTGGAGTGGTGGGAGGAGCAGCACCTGCACCTGAATAGGGATGTGCCTGCCTTCCACACTGATGGCTCCGCCCCCGTGTGGTGTGTCTGGAGCCAGGGCGTACACTTTGAATGGGGAGTGTTGTGCACTGTAATTATATTTTTAAAGTGCCCCCAGAACTGGTTTAAACTGGGCTCAGGGCCCTGTGCCAGGGCAGAACTAAGACTTTTTGTGCTGTAACTCCTGGGGCTGTGACCCCCATGTCTGTTGAAGTGAAACTGCTTGAACTGAAATAAGAAGACACTGCATGGACTGCAGTGTGCCAGGAGGAACCACCATTTGGGACTGACCTGCTGCCTGCTGAGTGGCTGAAAGGACTTTCACTCTGCTGAGTGACCCTGTGTGCTGGCCTGCCTATGCCCAGCTCTGCCCTGTGTGACTTAGCACCGGGTGAGCGTTTTATTTTTGCGATAAGCATGTGGTGAGCGCTTCACTCTAAGAACCTGGTAGGAGTACCTGTAGGCTCTGCTCCCTGACCAGCACATGTTGAGAGCGCTATTGCCATAGCCGCTTTAAAGTGCGGTGCTGGCTGCCTACCCAGCACCGTGTGGTGTGCACCAAATTAAGTTCAGCAAGGGGGCTCTGCTGATGCAGGCCTGTACTGCCAGGACTCGACCAAAGATTGCAGACACGCCAGAGACTTTGCTCCGGGGTCTTCAGCCAAGATGCGAAGCCGCCGGAAACCAGGCAGAGGCTGAGCCTGGTTGTTGGCCAAACACCATTTGGAAGCAGAGCCTCACGGACTCCCATCCGCTGTGAGCCACCGGAGGTGTGGTGTGGGCACCGGAGCCTCGCGGGTCCCAAGAACCCACCCCTGGTGAAAAGCAACGTCGAGAGGGAGAGAGCAGCAAACAGAGGCCAGGTGTGACCGAGCCTAGTTGTGGGCAGGGCCCAATGCCGCAAGAAGTCCAACGGAGCTAAGACCGGAAGCCACAGAGACCGGGCTGCTCAACCCCGCAAGGGGGGATGGGGATCCAAGGACTACAATCCACCCGGGCCATGGGTGAGTTTGCTTAAGATGAGGCGGCGGGGGGACCCAGGAGAGGTCTACACCCCGGTTGCGGCCTGGTTACCCTGCAGCAGCTTCCCCTCTGTGTGATCACAGGCAGCTGCCTTCCATTGGGGCGGGCATTGTTGAAATCGAACGTTGGGGACCGGGAGAGGTCTACGGCATGTTTGTGAGTCTCTAGCTGCACCGCACGATCACGTGCAAATGCTGCTCCCTTACCTGTGTGGGCATTTGACAAACCCACACAGTTAGCAGGTCAGCGTAGCAATCTTCAACAGAGGTCCCGATCCTGCTCATGCTAATGGCTGTCACCTTACTACCTCTACAGAAAAGCGCTGAGGCCCCGGGGCTGCCTATTTCAAGGTACAAGATGGTAATGAGTGCACAAATGTATCTGGGGAACTTATGTGCCATGGCCTCATCTGATACAGAGTGATTTGTGATTAAAATTGATTTGTGATATAAAGCGAGTTGTTGATTCCTGTAATGTTATAAGTCTTGCATGGTCAGGATCACAGGCCTTCCTCCAGAGTTTACATTATACGCACCGGGAGGTGATGGTGATATGTACAATATCAGTAATGGTATTTCATAATAGGTACACACTGCCAGTGTTACTGTGGCGCACTGCTAATCATTATTCACATAAGGTGTTACGCTCAGTGTAATCCTACCAATAGTTACTGGTCTTTTGTGGTGTGCCTCGTGTGTCGCTGCTGTGTGAGTGTGTTGCGCAAATGCTTTACACATTGCCTCTGGGATAAGCCTGACCGCTCTGCCAAGCTACCAAGGGGGTGAGCAGGGGTTATCTTCAGCATGTAACTTCCTTGCCCTGACTAGATTGGTAGTTTCTGCCTGACTTAGGCGTACGCCCTAGCCAACCAGAAACCCCATTTCTGATACTTACAAAAACTTTACATAGGTAGAGGCAGTTATCTAGGTGTGTGTGATTTAAAAATAAAAAAATTAAAAGGTTTTTAATGGCGATTAGTTACACTTGAGCCAATTCAAAATGGACATCAAGAGGGTACAGGGGCACTTACCAAACCATTCTTTTTCAGCTTATATATTTTTTTAAATAGTCAAGAATATATTTTTCTCTTACTTGACAGTTATGGGTTGAGCTGTATAGAAGAATGAGAAAGACACTATTTTAAATGCTTTGCCATTTAAGACTCAAAGGCAAAAAGGTATAAGACCTTGAAAGGGTACATGGGGATCAAAGTGAAGCAAATAAAAATCTATATAGTTTGTGCACAGGGAACAAAGCGAGGATATTTTGGTCCCCGTAGGTGTGGACACATTGAGTTTGGACCCGGTTGTGTACCCATTCTGTTGCTCTACCACAGGTTGCCCTATTTCTTCTTTTGTTACTGTCCTGATGAAGACCTGCATGCTAAGTTCTAAAATACTCTCCATGCAGCAGTCGGGTCGAAACGTCGACATTTATCCTTTGGCCTGAATTGTCTTTCTAGCCCCTTTTGGGTTGTTTGTTCAGATTCTATGACCACCGATCCTGTATTATGGACTTGAATTATATGAAAAAACTGTTGCTTAAACAGGCCTACTACACTGGTCTTTGTTTCAAGCTACGCTAGCCAGTGTTCTATTGAAGAATTATAAAAAAGGTTTTTTTTTTCCTATACCAATTTGCACATGAGCACCTCTACAAACACCTTTTTCGAGCAACCGTTAAAAAATTATTTTGTTGTATGTATACATGTCATTTAACATGTTGAAGAAAATATAAAAAGCAAATTCATTTCTTAAAAGAATGATTTGTTACTCTGTGGTCTCTCCCTCACAAGGACCAATTTGATCGATCACAGATACAGTATTTACTATCGGTTTACCTTCCTAAATAAAGCATTGTCATTAGGACCGCACGGTTGATATATCAAAGTATTTGCGCAACAATTCAAACAGTAAAACCATGAAAAACACCACAAAGTATAGCACACCAGGTTAGAGAAACAGAGCTGAAATTAATAAATAAAACAAGACCAAACTGACAAAAATCAAATCAGTAGAACTGGAGTGATGAATATTTAAAGACCAAAGTGTAGAATAGAGCCTAAAAGCAGAAAGCATGAACTGCAGCTATCTGGTCGTGCTGGACCTGGTCAAAGTGAAAAGTTCAGGTTAACCGCACTGGAGCGCAGGTCGCATACAGTCACATTAGTCTCGTTGAGGTTTTACCTTTGCAAGTTTTGTGCCAAGAATCCGATTTGCATTGGAGAGAGTTGTGGGGATCACGGAGAGCACTGCGGGTGGGTGTCGGCATGGCACAAAGCGCAGGCCAGCGATCAATGCTGCGGTGCGATGAGCTGGTGCCAGCTCATGCTGATTTCAGGTGCAAGCAACGCAGTCTAGGGGCAAATGGGCCCATTTGTGTAGAGCCCAAAAGCTTGATTTTGAGAGAGCTGAGCCACAAAAAGGGTCCAGGACCTGAGGGGCACCACTTGGGGGTCAGGAAACTAGCTGCTGCTGGGTCAAGGAGCTGGTTTGGGAGCCTTTTATATCACCGAGGCTCAGATCTGGTGGCCCAGCAGACTAGCGCTTTGAATCACTCTAGGGTCCTGTATTCAAGATGAAGTTGCAGGTCCAGCTCTTCTTCCCCAGGCAAGTGGTCAACAGGGCAGCAGTTCATTTAGAGCAGCAGTCCAGCAGAGGTGCAGTCCTTGTGGCAGCACAGCAGTCCTTCACTGCAAAGTATCCACAGGTCCAGTGGTATCTGAGGTCCAGTATTTATACCCAGTTGTGCCTTTGAAGAGGGTCAGAAGCTTCCAGAGGTTTCCCTTTGCTGTCCCCAGGCATCCTGCCCTGGCTCCAGACTAACTACAAGGGATATGCAGCCCTTTGTGTGGAGGCAGGACACAGCCTATTCAGGTGTAAGGTGGACAGTGCACAGCTCTTCCTTCCCACCCTGCCACACCCAAGCTCCCTTTTGTGTGTGGCTGGCTAAGAGGAATACACAAAGCCCAACTGTCAGCTACACCCAGTAATGTGACTGCAGACAGGGTATAGGCACTAACTGGCTAAGGCAGGAAAATGTCAACTTTCTAGAAGCGGCATTTTCAGAATTGTAATTTAAAATCCGACTTTACCAGAAGTTATGACTTTAAATTAGGATTCCAGAGACACCAAACACGAATTAGTTTCCTTTCCCATTTGAAAATTACACTTATTACATGTAATAAGTTAATTCAATGTTATCCTATAGGAGAGGTAGGCCTTGCAGTTGTTAAAAACTAATGTTTCACTACCAGGACATGTAAAAACTTAAAAGAACATGTCCTACTTTTTAAATACATGGTATTCACAAATCTGTGGAGTGAAGTATACACTACTGTTTCTTTGCTAGAACCATTACTACAGTTTACACTTTTACTATGCACATGAAAGCACTGGGCACCAAAATCCTTTCTCTACAGGTCAGCATGAGGTAAGAGTATGACTTCTCCATGGTCGATTGTAGTTGAATGGTAAAATCATAGGTTATGGTAAACATACTTCCTCCTTCACGATTTTGCCTATACTGTATGTCACTGATCCACAAGACCAGATGCTAAATGCAGCAACATTGCCTGTACGGTAACTTTCTGTTACTGGAAGGAAGAACTGATCTGCTACACCATTCAGAGAGCAAATTGGTGATTCCAAATGCAGAACCTAGACCAAATCTGCTTGCTACTAGCAATAGATTAGAACAACCTAGCCTACATTCTGCAGGATAGTGGTTTCCTTATAACGTTTTTAGTTACTTTGAGGCAAATTTGTCAAGGGGTACAAACTTATCAAGGCATGTATTACTCGAACGGGGGTCCCTGTACTAGGTAGGCTGCACGAATACAATTTTTAGATAACTGGAGATCTTAAAAGCTTACAACAGATGTCAGAGACAGATGCTATTACAAATATAACTCCCAAACAGCACTTTCTTGCTCAAGGCTTAAAGTGATCTGCTTGGTGTTTAAAACAATTAAATCACAGTCTAAGGATATAAAAGAAGCACTTGCACTAGTTCATACTGTAATATCATAGTAAGCTTATATAAGGGAATCATTGATGAATTGGCTATTTTATTCAGAGGCATGCCAATTCAGACTACTATGTATAGAACATTTGATCTATTAAGTTTTGAAGAAAGAAACACTGTCTATTGTCGAACTTTGCTGGCAACATGCACAGACTTGGCCAGACTGTGGCCAAAGATGTTATAACAAGCCTCTGCAGGAGAGGAATACACGGGTATATGGCACAGATAAGTTGGTTTAGAAGAGTAGAGGTTAGCCAAAGAAATGGAAGATAGGGGACCCAGTGAGACAAATAAAACTTGCTAGCATTAATTGGAAGCATGAATGTGTACTGCTGGGTTAAAGGTTAAGAGATGAATGGGATGTTATGATTGCTGATGTACATTTCTCCTTCCTAATATTACTTGTTAACTATTTTGATCATGAACTCGCTCAGTCTAGTGTGAGAGCGAATAAGAAAATATCAATTTCTGTCCTGTTTTGAGTCAGTTGTTTTGTTACAGCTGCTTGAAATGGGTTAAACACATATTAAAGGATAAAACAAAAAAAAACTGAAGATTTGGGAAACATCATCGTTAGATAATTTCAGGCCAAGGCACAGACCAACTACGTAGGGTTTTAAACATGACAGAACATTACAATACATTAATTCACAACTTTGCTTACTGGACTATACAGCAGCAATGAAGATTTAGGTTAGTAAGAGGTGGATTACTGACAGACTAATGTGGCAGTGATTGAGAGAAAGTTATAGGAGGGATGTCCACTTTGGTGTGTTAAATGCCTACAGACCTATTGCTAGCACCAGGATATAGAGGACATTTTATACCAGAAACTGGAGTGCTCCCAGTTGCCACAGCAGCCTTACCACCATCTCTCCATCAATTTGGACAGCCCATTTACTGTACCTATACTGCTCTAAGAGACACTACTAGAAGCAACTTTCCTTCACACTTAGCGGTCACATTAGGGCAGTCGATCGGTCACTTTGCAGTTTGACCCACACCTAGCTCTGTACATCTTTTGCTCATCTGTGGGTGGCTATTGCTCTGGGCACTGCAGTTTAAGGATCGGCTGTGCCTAGGGCACTGCCCCACTTTCTCAAGCTCGGAGGGTGTTACGTGGTTCATTGCCAACTCCATTTCTGCTACTATCATCCTGCCTTGCCTTTTCGGCCACACTTGGCTACGCTCCCTCAGGCCTCACTTTTATACTTCTCTTTTTTCTCTGAATCCTCCTTAGAATTCTGTTAGTGATCCTTTAAGCCACTGCCCTCAACCCTTATCTACCCTCCTGTCTCCTGTGCCTTTCCTCCGACCATCAGTGTCAGTCTTAGATATTCATGATCTCTTTGCAAAAAGATCACATTTACTCTTTTCATGAACCCCCTAATGTCTTTGTATTACATAATTATGGATTCCACCTTTAAAATTGCCACCCTTTCTACTCCCCCTTCTTTATGTTGTTCCTTCTCCTATGTCCCACACCCCTTATATATTGGCAGGTGACCAGCTATATTTTTCATCCCTCTTGCATTTCCTCTGGTTTATTTCTTGCTCTGTTTTTCCCAACATTAGATTTTACGTTAACTCCTATATCCGTCTTTTCTCTATATCTTTATCTAGAGTCCCACTCTTTTCATTCTTCGCAACCTCACTCAATGCTCTGCTGTTCTCTCTTTCCTCAGCATATTCTCCTCTATAGGTTCTAGGGAACTTCATCTTCAATTACATTCATCCCACACAAGTACTTCTTTTCTTTCTATTCTTCCCTCCATCTCATAACTGTACCTCCAATATCAATCTCATTTTCTGCTAAGCCCCATCCTTCGTCTTAATAATCTATTCCACAACATCATTCTGAGCACTTTCATTCTATTTAACTTCTCATTCTACCATCCCCAACTATCAGAACACATACTTTCAATCGGATTTTTGCTCGATGAATATGCCTACTTTGGAAGAACTAGCTCACAGTTTCTTCTTTTATTTCAGCAATAAGCACCTGGATGTCCTTGCATACATTACAACTAGGCACCTAAAAAACGAATTCTTTTCTACTCTTTTTCTCCCTCATATCTTTCCTTTCCTCCCCTGCTTAATATCTGGTGATTATCTTATCTTCTAGTCAGTCCTTCTCCTTGCACATTTCCACTATTCTCGTTCATGAAGCTTTGAACTCAAAAACCCTTCCAACATTCACTAACCTCCAACATTTCAGGCTACTAAAACTCTTATACTCAATGTTTTCCTATCCAGTCTTAACTATGGTTCTGGTCATCTAATCAGCATTCAGACAATTCACTTGTTCCTCAAAAACTGGCCTTCAATTCAGTCGTCCTCTTATCTTCATACTTTCTCAATCAATCAATCAGGTATTTGTGAAGCGTGATACTCACCCGTAAGGGTCTCAAGGCGCTGGGGATGGGGGTTTGGGGGTGTAAATGTGCAGCTCCGACTCACCCAAATAGCCAGGTCTCGAGTCTCTTCCTAAAGGCTTGCAGAGTGGGTGAACATCTGATGCTGAGCGGGAGTTCGTTCCAGGTCTTTGCCGCGATGTAGGAGTAGGCTCTTCCACATGTTCTGGCTCTGCAGATGCAGGGGGTTTCGGCAAGGGCGAGGTTGGCGGAGCGGAGGCTTCTCTTGTGTGTGTAGGAGACTCTTTCGTTGAGGTATTGGGGTCCTGTATTGTGGAGGGATTTGTAGGCATGAGTGAGTAGCTTGAAGGTCACTCTCTTCTCGATGGGGAGCCAGTGGAGTTCTTGTAGGTGTTGGGTGATGTGGTCTTGTCGTGGGATGCAGAGGAAGAGTCTGGCAGCAGTGTTCTGGATGGTCTGGAGTTTCTGGAGCAGAGATTTGTTGATTCCGGCATAGAGGGCGTTTCCGTAGTCTAATCTGCTGGTTAGGAGTGAGTGCGTGACGGTCTTTCTGGATTCGGGGGAAGGGGGGGGGCAATTTGAAGGTCTTGCGGAGGATGTTGGTGCATGTGGAGGAGACTGCATTGATCTATCAAGTCATGGTGAGGGAGGAGTAGAGTATGATGCCGAGATTGCGAGCATGGTCCGTGGGTGTGGGGTGGTTGCAGAGGGCGGTGGGCCACCAGGTGTTGTGCCATGCAGAGGGGGTGGGTCCGAGGATGAGGACTTCTGTCTTCTCAGAGTTAAGCTTCAGGCAGCTGCTGCTAATCCAGGATGCCAATTTGTTCATTTCTTCCTAGAAGCTGAGTCTGGTGGTGTTGGGTTCCTTTGTGAGAGAGAGAAAATGAGCTGGTGTCGTCGAAATAGGATACTATGCTGAACTCATGCTGTCCGACAATGGCGGCGAGGGAGGCCATGTAGATGTTGAAGAGCGTGGGGCTGAGCGAGGAACCTTGGAGTACTCCGCAGCTGATCTCTGTAGGTTCAGAGAGGAAGGGCGGGAGTCTGATTCTTTGGGTTCGGTCGGTGAGGAAAGAGCGGATCCAGTCGAGGGCGGTTGCCCGGATGCCGGCGTCGTGGAGTCTGGCGGTGAGTGTGCGGTGGGAGACAGTGTTGAAGGCTGCAGAGAGGTCTAGTAGAATGAGAGCCACCGCGTGGCCCTGGTCGAGGAGAGTGCAGATGTAGTCTGTGGTGGCTAGGAGGGCAGTCTTGGTGCTGAGGTTGCAGCGGAATACAGATTGGGAGGAGTTGATGATGGAGTAAGCTTGGATGAAGTTAGTGAGCTGGATGTTGATGATCTTCTCAGTGACTTTGGCCGCTGAAAGGGAGAAGAGAGATAGGTCTGTAGTTGTTGAGGTCCGTCGGGTCTGCGGAGGGCTACTTGAGGAGGGGCTTGACTTTTGCGCGTTTCCAGTCATCTTGGAATGTGCCGGTTTCGAAGGTAGAGTTGATGGTGCGTCGTAGTTCAGGTGCTATGGCGGCAGCGGCTATGTGGAAGATGTGTGGAGGGCAGGGGTCCGTGGGGGCTCCTGAGTGAATGCTCTTCATGGTTGTGGCGGTGTCTTCTGTAGGGTCCAGGCGGAGATAGTAGGCTGGCTGGCGTTGCTGGAGGTGGGTGTGGCTTCAGTGCCTAGTATCTGTTTGTTGAAGTTGTCATCTTGAGATGGAAGTAGGATCCGAGTTTGTTGCAGAGGTCCTGGGAGGGCGCGACGTCGGACGCTTCGCTGGGGAGGTTTGGTGAATTCCTGTATGATGCTGAAGAGCACTTTTGAGTTGCTGGAGATGGCGAGGCTCTTTCCACTTCTCTCTTGTCACTTGATGCCATTCCATTATCATCTCCAATTCTTCTTCTTATGCATTGTCTTCAAATGTTCCACTGTATCAATCCCTACCTGCTTACTTCTTTGGTTCAACTATACATTCCTACTTTATACATTTTTTTGGCTCCACGTTTAGACTGGTTTATCTTCCTCCTTAGTGTGCCCCTTGATGGTATAAATTGTTTGTTCTTCTTGGCACTTTAACCTGTGTAAAAGCCTCCCTGCCTCCGTATGCTTGTAGTCCTCCTTAAACATCCTTCAGCTTCTCTAAAATCCAGACTCCTTCATGAGGCATTCCCTTAAACTTTTTGTGCATCCTTATTATGTTATTCATTATGCATTGTTTTACTCATTACTGATCTCTCGTCAGCACTTTGGCAAAAAGTTTTAACAAATCAAACAAATGGAAAATTAAATAACATCTAGGGAAGACAAAGACAAAGGGATGACTTAAGTAAGATCTGTGAGGACAACAAGGGACTTTGTAGCCAGTAACAAAATACAGAAGGCATTTGAGTGCCCTAAGTGCATGTAAATCATCCTGAGAGATGGTTTGATTCAGTATTTTCTGACTTTTGAGATGCATGGAGTGGTATCCTAGTACTACGTGAAGTTGGCTGACCATTTTTTCAAGTGATCAAAAGTACTCATAATGTGCAACATCTTTACTTGAAATTCCCAGAAGTTAAGTACCTGCAGGTAGGATTTACGTGCTATGGAATTAGAGTCCAATAATAAGGGATTAATTTTGCTACAGTAAGATTGAAACTCAAATTCCTTATATTATTGTGAAACCAATAGTCAAGTACAAATGCTCATGACACACTCAGAAGGATAACATTTAGGTGGAAGTGGGAAAAGGACGGAATTGCCTCGATTCCTTACTGATATTCCTTGTTTCACAAGCCTACTTTTCTGCATCAGTGGTTATGAAATAAGGGGACTGGCACATGAAAGATCAACACAACGTTGCACCATCTAAAATCAATTTAAATCCAAAATAATTGTTCATTGTCACTCTAAGAGTGTAGTCCTATCAAAAGAGGAAGGACTACAAAGAAACCCCCAGAGTAGATTTCCAAAATAGAATTTCCACAGAGTTTTGTAATAAACAAATACTGCTGGTTAAATACATGTGTGCCATTAAAAAATGGAGACTAAAACAGGGCCAAACACAAAGAACAGGATTGCAAGAAGAAAGGAGAGGCCCCTGACTTGGGTTACAGTCAGCATGAAAGCTGCCTTCAATATATAAATGCTCAAATCCTGAAATAAACAGAGCCAGCTAATCTAAGCAGAAAGTGTTTGACAACTGCTTTGCTTAGTGGCAGATGTGCAATACTCAATAGAGAAAAAACAGCAGAGGCACCAGAGATTGCCAAAAGCCCTCCAATGTTTCACCCTGGGGTATAGATGAAGAATACCATGGAGACTTAAAGGAAAAGGGCAGCCAAAAATACAGTTGTAGCGCCTATCAAAACCAGGAACTCACAAGGAGTAAGCAGCACAATTATCCTCTAGAATTTCTCCATCATAAAGTATAGCAATTTGACCTGGCGCTTGATCAGATTCATGTCCAGCATAAAACTTCCCATCCACCTGATTTTAAGTGTAGATAAATTGTCTTTGGCATGGTCCCATCTTTGGTCTTTCCTTTTCCCCCCATTTCTTTGGTCATTGTCCTATCAAACCAGGTGCAGAGAGAGAGCATGGTCTACGACATTGGTGGAAAATGGTACATCTGCCTTGTCGCTCTAACCTACTTTTTGATCTCACTAATAATCCTTTTGAACTACTGGAGAGTGTAGGTCCAAATGGTAGTATCAACCAATGAAAGACCACGCCTGCCAAGCACCTCTGTTATTCTCTGCTCCCTGGTGTTCTTCGGATCCCTAGGTGCAAATGGAGGCTTTGAGGCAAACCTTATGATCCAGATGAGAAAATTAAATAGTCAGGCTCAGGTACTATCTTTCTAATGTCAGTAGAGTGCCCAATGTGATCCAAGAAGTGCTCACTATTTCAAAGTACTCACTAACCCAGGCTGTTTGCAGGATTTGCATTAAAAACACTAGTAAAAATGTTATTTATTATTTAATTGTGGACACGTTTTAATATTTCTAGTTGAACATTTATTTTACTGTTTCCATATAAAAATTCTGAATCAGGGGTCTCTAACATTTTCTGTAATAAGAGCTACTTATGTTTAATAAAAATCACGCTGAGCTACTAATGTTATTAGTCTTCTATAGTGACCACATCAGACAAGACCGGCAGCGCTGATCACCTCTGTGCATCAGGCAGGGTTGCCAGTAATAATGCAAAAAAGGCTTTATCTATTTGGAATGATAAATACATGGGTAATGCACAACAGCACTAGTATCAAAGCCCCTGGTGTCAAGGTTATAGTAAGAGTTGTAAGTCTCCCCACACCACATAATTTATCACTTAAATAGCTTTAAATATAATTTGGAAATTCAAAAAATGTTCTCCAAACATTAGCTTAGAAGTTCTGAAAATACACATATTTTCATCTCGAATACACGTGTTTACAATTTTGGTATACTTATGTTAACTCAGCCAAGGAAACGCCTCTAAATTTAGTTGGCTCGGCTGCCGCAGGAGACTACTCGTTGGAGAAGCCCGTTGTAAATATAACTAAAATGTATTCCTGGAAATGTATACATTTGTGTGGTAACACTGAACATTCACAAAATGAATGATTTGTTGCTTTTCAAATTATACTAAACCTGTTATTCTAAAATCTCTTGCTAGAAATGACGAAACTTGAGAGTATGTAGTGAAAATAACATCAAGGGTTTATTTTAATAAACATTGTGGTTGCTAAAGTGAACATGTGTCATTTTGTCCTGTCTGGTTTGTGACGAGGACGCTTTCTAGGATTCTGGAGTCATTGTAATTATATACGCAAGAGACACTTTTATAATTACCCCCCCTGCCTAGAACAATGGAGCCCGGCTAGCCAATCAGAATGCACCTTTTGCTGACTTGATCTAACGCTACAGACCCGCAAAGGAATAATTCTGTGCTGCCAGTTGTGTGGTGGGGGCCCTGGGCGTGCTGCAGGGACAGGAATGGTCTTACCTGACATACAGCAAAAGAAATGGCTCCATTCTCCTACGGTGCTCCCTCAGCCTCTTCAGAAGCAGCCGATTTGTTCATGGCTCCTCGGGCTTCTTTCTCCCCTTGCAACTGCTGATAGGGAACCTTGGTCAGTCAAAAGTTTTTTTTATGCTTTTCCACTTTTTATTTGGCTGATTTGGGCTTCCCTCTTGTAAAGTGGTGGGGGCGCTAGGCCCGCATACTTAATGAAGGACCACACAGACACTGGATGTATAGTTGGTAACTGGCCAGGAGCACGTGCGCTCGGCCCCTTTTATTATCAGGGTCCCCTGACTGGTGACGCCTGTGGTGGGTGGGTGTTTAGTGTGGACTCATAGGCAGTGGAAGCACTAGACTGTATCCAGCAGGATACTACACCTCTCAGCAATATCAAAGGAAGGAGCCAGACAGCAAGTGTGAATGGACAGAGTTTGATGGAGCAATGCAAGATTTCAGGTAAGACAGAACTCCTTCCTTGCTTTGCTAATATTGCCAAATCAGGCTTTTATTCCTATTGTTTCAGTCACTGTCATTCCTTTTTTCTACCTATCCTCAGTGAGTGACTGGATCTCTGACCGGTTTTACTCTTTTTCCAGAAGAAACGGTGTCTTAAAGTAAGAGATTGCTCGTTCCTAAGTTTTGTTTCCCTTTACGACCCATCTCCAGTTAGACACGTAACGGCAGCTGTCTGTTACTTGATATTGTCAGTTCCTTACAGGCGCAGATTGCCTGCCCTGCAAACCTGCCTTGATTTTTAGGCGTTGCCTGACCCAGCACATGCGCTGGTCTGCCGAGACTTATTGAGAGGGCTCCAAAAAGTGCTACCAGGCCAGCCTAGAGCTACAGTGCATGTGCGCGCGCGCTGCGCTTTACCGCGATTACTTTCACTTTCACGCCGCACGGCCGCTTTGATGTTTGATCGCGATCACTTTCGCGGCCGCACAGCCGCTTGGCATAGCCAATAGGTCTCGCTTTTGGGACCCTATAAGTATTTAGTTATGCAACTGTTGCATGCCTAAACACTTATAAGGTCCCAAAGGCGAGACCTATTGGCTATGCCAATGCTTGTTGGAATGGTCTCTTGCCTCGTACCTGGCGTGCGCGAGCTTTCATCTTCCTGCAACACAGAATCTGCACCGGTGCGTATCCTGGATGACCTCTCTGGAGGCTTGCGTTCCAGCAATGTTGCAGCTTTAACCCTTTTGGATCGTTCAACCATATTTAACAATGCGGATACTCACGTTCCACATCAGCTTCCCACAAAGGGAGTTCGATATCCGGCGCTGGCTTTGATTTAATGTTTTCTTCCAAACTGCATATTTCTCCTTTTTATTTTTGTTTTGCCAGTTTGACTTGTGGAGCTCTAGAGAGTTCCTCTCCTTGGACAACACTATTCATTTTCTATGTAGCAACATTACCTACACTTATATACTCTTTTGCTTTTCACTTTGAGGAGAACACATAGATCTGGCTTGATGAGAACCTTAAAGATACCATCATGCAGATTGCCATCTCGGCCTGGGCGGCTGCAGTTACCGTACTACACAACTCTGACAAAACGTATATTTGGGGCAGCTCGCCCCTACTGTGGACCTCAACCAATTGGCCAACAGAATTGGGAGATCCGACCAGGCCAGCAATCTAAGTACATAATCACAGCTTCTTATTTGACAGCCCTCCCACCTTGCCTCTGCCTGCTGCCATTTTTTTTTTTTAACCCTCCACTTCCACCTTATTGTTGGGAAATGGTCGTAAATGCCATGATTTCCTTTCTCCTTTGGTCGCCTGATACTGTTGCTAACTCATCTACTAATTACTCAGACCTGAGCAGATCACCTTCTCCTTGGCCTCAACCTCAGTCCCCATCCTCAACCTTCATAGATCACAGGGCAGCTTTTAAAATCTTTGCATCCGACTTTAAAACTGTGCACAATTAATGTCCCGGTTTCCTTCACTGTGATTTATGTCCTGTGCCCCTTGTCTCTCTTTTCAGTCTACATTATTGGCATTGTCCACTTCTGAAAATCCATAGGACAATTTAGATCCCTCTCATTCCAGACTTCTACACATTGGTATCCCATGCCTCATTCTCTTTGAACTCAGAAGAAAAGCATTATTTGCACTCTATAGGTTTTTTTTTTTTTGGTTTTTTTTTTTTACAAACAAGTAACTCATACCTCAACTAAAATCAGCTTCACTTCTCCGTCTTCTAAAAGCAGTGTAGTTCCAGGATCCACACTTCTGGTACCTGCTAGTACGCTATTGATCCTCAATTCAGTTCGCCCAACTTAGCCGAAGGTCTGAAGAATCTTATTACTAGGAGGCTGTGGAGAACGTGCAAGATGTATGCTCACCTGCTAAAAAGAGTGAGTTGACTGAGAAACAAGGGGCCAAGTCTGAAGCATGGAGGCTAAACTGATAATATTATTCTTACAGGAACAAACATAGTTGAACAAGCATCGGCAAAGCCAATAGGTGGGGTGTTGGCTGCCAGCCTTTTGGCAATTCTTGTGTTATTCTGTCATGGTTTTTGCAAAACGTTATTGTTTGGGAAGCTTCTGGGCCCTCAATAAATCTATCAAAAAATGGCTTAGGGCAGAAGTGTTTTTCTGGTCTCAAAAAAGTACACATTACCATGCTACATCCAGCACTAAAGGAATAACTGTGTGTGGGTGTGCTCCTTGTGACAGGGTAGCATACAGTAACTCATAATTAAGTCAGTCAACGGCTGAATTTGCTCTTTGAAGCATGGTGGAGTGGGTGGAAGAAAAGCTATAAACTACAAATTCCCAGACTAATGGATGAAGTCTGGCTGAAAACCCCTATAACTAACTATATTATCCCACACCACTATTTCAATTCACTATCAACAGACGCCGAAATGCAGTAAAATCACATTACACAAGGTACCCGGAGGAACCTCCCGCTTTACAACCGCTGCAGTTAGTACTCACCACTCCGACGCGCAAGAAACTGGTAACCAAATTGTATAAAGCTAGAAGGGCTGAAACAAATAGAGCCCCAGATAGAAGCCTTGCCCGCTGGAACAATCAATTGTCTTCCCCCCTAACGTCTTTAGAGTGGGAACATATTTGTAAACTCACTAGCCAACTCGCCCCCAATGGCAACTTACGAATTATACATTTTAAATATCTCCATCAGATGTATCACATACCCCTCAAACTAATCAAATATGGCGTACGTGAGTCTAGCAATTGCAAACGATGTAAACAATCAGACGCGGACTTCTGGCATCTAGCATGGGATTGTGGGTTGGTTGCTAAATTCTGGGAGCAAGTTGTACAGCATGTAACTAAGATGTCTGGGATTGAATTGCAATGCACACACCAGCTATGTTTATTATGCCATGTCCCACATGCAAAAGGAACACTGGGTAGATTTATCCGAATTGCACTCCTGATGGCAAAACGGTGAGTATCGGTGACTTGGGAGGGGGTACTGGCACCAAAGGTTGAACATTGGCTCAAAGATATGGTATATTGCAAAGAAAAAATAGAGTTAAATGCAGAAGAATTGCCAACATCCTCCAAACCAAGGACATTTGGGCACCACTGCGTCAATTTCTCCAACAACAAGCACCGCAAGCACTGCACAACTCCCCGGACGCTGCAACTTGATAACAAGTCTAACCTTGACTCCTCTCCGTAATGCTAATGGTGGTCACTCCTTATTTATATGTAATTAATAAGACTGTGTGCGGAACAATCACGTTGAGTTTATGTTAGTTCTGTTAATGTGCCGCCCCGCAAGGTTGCGGGCCGGATCATCTTTGCTCTGAAAATGCAATAAACAGAATTAAAAACAAAAAAAATTAACTATGTTATGCATACTTTTAGTAAAATCAAAAGGACTTGGTTAATCCAGACCTAGAAAAAGCCATCAGACCGGCATTGGCTACTACCTTCACCTTTGAGAAAGAAGGGAAGAAAGAAGGGGAGTAAGGAAGGCAGACAAAAAAAAGGAAGCAATGCTGACAAAAAAAAGCAAGATAGGCAGACTAAAAAAGGGAAGAAAGGCAGACTAAAAAAGGACAAAATGGCAAACGGGGAAGGTAGGCAAAAAAGAAGACAGAGACGATGGAAAGGAGGCAAAAACAAGGAAGGAAATAAGGCAAGAAATAAAGAAGGAGAGAGGAAAGAGGCCAAAAAAGAAGGATCAGAAGTAAAAAAAAAACAGGCTAAGAAGGCAACAGAATGGAAGAAAAAAAGGCAAAAAAACTACAAGAAGGAAAGAAGAAAGAAAGAAGGAATGAAAGAAAGAAGGCAAGAAGGAGCGGATAAAAGAAAGAAAAACACTAGGGTGATGGGAACAACCCCTCTAACTACCGCCCTATTTCTTTGCTCGACTCTCTTATGAAAGTCGCAAGGCGTATTATCTTAAATCGGATGCATGAGTGGTTGGGTGAACAAGACATAATTTCAAATTTACAATATGGTTTTAGACAGGGCAGAGGTACTATCGAGCAAGGTCTGAATCTGACCCTTATTATTGCAAAATATACTCAGGCAAGAAAGGGGAACCTTTTCGTGACCTTTGTAGACCTCAGTTCAGCATTTGACTGCGTCAACCATGAGTTGCTCTGGGAATCCCTGGTCGAGATTGGCATCGATCCCCCCATTCTCGCCTTTATTAAAGAGTTGTATAGGGGAGCATCAGCACGTGTTAGATATGGCAGACAAGGAGAGTGCTCGGACAGGTTTTACATCAAAAGAGGCGTAAGGCAGGGCTGTATTCTAGCTCCCTTACTGTTCACTCTCTACATAAACTCAGTAGGCCAGTATCTTAATAGAAATTATCACGATTACCCCACTATAAATGGGAAACCCATACCCATATTACTTTACGCGGACGACGCTGCAATTATGTCACAGACCCGCATGGGCCTCCAAAGCGCAGTAAATGATTTTACAGAATTCATGTCACACCGAGGTTTAAAAATTAATGCATCAAAGACTTTTACCATGTCTTGTGGCCTGGGAATAGGGAAAAGAAAATGCTCCATTTTCATTAATGGGAGCAAGCTTGAAAGTGTTGATAGGTTTCCCTATTTGGGTATTACCTTCGAGAAGAAGGGCTCCTGGCGGGCTGCCGCCCAAGCTAGAGGAGTTGCCTTTTCTAAAGCTATAGGAGCACTTATTAATTTCTCGAAAAAACTAGGGGGACGGCCGATCATCCCCTTATCACAGATCTACCGTGCCAAGTGTGTTTCTACAGGCATATATGGATCTGGGATTTGGGGTATTGATCAGGCAGACCACATACAACGCTTTGAGAACCGATTCCTACGATACCTCTTGGCAACACCTCCCGGCACTTCTGTTTCTGTTATGCATAAAGAACTTGGTTTTATACAAAAAAACATACAAAAAAACAGGACTTCCTACACTGGTCTAATTCAAAAAGGCAATATGTCCACAAGTATTAATAGCAACCACAGACAACGGTGTACAAAACAATGTTACTTCATTTATTAACTCATTTTGTTCATTTTTTCATTATTTTTTTGGGAGACATATACATTTATATTTGAAAATATCTCTTGGTGCATAACATCCATATAGCGTCACAATAATAGAACAAAATTGTAACTATCCTTAACAATATATAGACAATACATCTATAAAAAACATATATACAACATAAATTCAAAAGCATTCAAGACAGTAGGCCTGAAAAACACAAAGATAGACAACAATATAATAGCGGTTAAAACCATGGGTTGTACAGTATAAACATGAGACCAGCGCCAACGTGCGTTTCGGAGCTCATATGTTGCTTTTACAGGCTCCTTCTTCAGGGCGTGCTTAGGTGGTCTTTCAAAAAACCAAGGCTTCAAGGCCTAGTTTGGTGTCCAACCTCAAAAGGTATAGTTACACATTCAACATTGACAGCCGTTGGTCTGTGGGTATAAAGAACCTCAATGAGTAATTTATAATAATCATTTAAATTAGCAGTTTCGTGAAGGAGGTGGAAGGAGCTATTACTGAGAATGAAAAAGTTAAAGGCTCATATTGGCCCGTGATGAAAAGCAATCACCCGAAAAGAAGGAAATAGTGAAGGAATAGAACTTGGTTTTACATATATTATGGACATGATAAAATCTGCACCCATTATACTATGGCATAAAGTGTGGACTACTCCTGAAACACACTTCAACAGGGAAATTATTACGGACTGTCTCAGCCTGAGTAATGCGGATCGATTCAAATGGCTGAACTATGTCAGAAATATGCTACATGACATGGGACATCCAGAATCTTTCACTGATCCCGCCACCCTAAATAATATCCCTAGAGTGACCTTAAAACGTTTGGCCATCAGCCACCTGGCAAATCGACGCTGGATCATTGAAAATACCAAGTATACTGTGCAGGAGCATCATCTCTGCACTACTGTTGAAGGGATGCAACATTATCTTTCTGTAATTCCTTCTCCATTTTCCCGTATGCTCATGACCCGTTTCCGCACTGATACTTTCTTCAGACTGTTGACATTCCCTAATCAGAACTGTTGGTCGAGAAATTTGGAGAAATGCCCATGTGATGGCCTGTCATCTCAGTCCAACATCCACTGCATCCAATTTTGTAAATTTTATCAATTGTCAAGGGTTGCTTATCTGAAACCGCTGCTCAAATCCTGGGGACTTCGTTCCTGTAGGGCAGCCTATCTTAAAATGAAAGCTTTAGACAGCCCTCTAGCAATCGCAGTGGTTTCTTTTTATTTAAAAAAGATCATAATGACCAGGTCTTCTATGCACCCATAAAAGAATATATTGTTTTTATGCTCATTAACTGAATTTGATATGTTCACTATCACTTTTTTAAAACTTTTATTTCATTTTGTGATGTCATAATGTGTTTTTACTGTACTTTTATGATAATGCTTTTGCATGTCGAATAAAGAATTTTGACTATTGAAGAAAAACACTAAGCAGAGAAGGTAAAAATAAGAAGGAAAAAACAAGAAGGAAAAAACAAGAAGGAAAAAACAAAGAAACAAGGCAAAACAAAAAATAAAAGGTAAAAAGAAGGTAGGAGAGTAAGAAAGCAATGAGAAAAATAAGGGAAGAAGGCAAAAAAGTAAATAAGGCTAGAAATAAAGGTGCACAAAAGAGAAGAAAAGAAAAAGGAATAAAGGAAAAATAAAAGGAAAGAAGACAAAAAGAAAGAAAAGATAAAAAAAAGGAAATAACAAAAAATTACAACAAAGAAGGAAAGAAGAAATGGAATGAATGAAGGTTATACAACATTGAAGGAAAGTAAAAAAAAAGAATGTAAAATAGAAATAAAGGAAGAACAAATGAAGATAAGGAAGGAAAGAAGGCAAGAAAGATTGAAGGAAAAAGGAAACCAAAAAAGAAAGAAAATAGAAAAGAAAAATGGAAAGGAGGGAAAGAGGGTTCTCAGTATAAAATGTTGGATACTAGAACCTAAATTACACTCCATCTATGTTTAAATTAAACTGTTACTACTGCGCTGCAAATGAAAGACTATGAAGTTTTTTTTTCTTCATGGGCAAAGATAATCAAAGAACCATTGGTGAAACTCAGTCCTGGAACACGGTATGCTGTTAAATAGCAGCAGCATTGGTCATTGATATATACACAAACAGCCTCACCTGAACAACTTCACAGCAGCCAATTTTAAAATTCTAAGTTCAAACCAAGGCACTGCAACAGCTATTGGTGGTAACGCTACTCTGCCAATAGTGACGCAAGCTACAGACAACAGAGGTCCTCTGCACTGCTCTCCTTGTGAATCTAAAAAAGATTTAGGGCCTGCTTTATATCTTGGTGGTAAGGATACTCCATCGCAATGGAGTATGCTTACCACCAAGATAAAAGTCCAGCCGTCAAAATTAGCTGTGGGCGGACCACAGATTTAATCACGGAGGGGACTAAGTCATCTCCACCATGGATAAACTCCTCTAACAGCCCTGTGGCGAAAGGGCCATCGGGGGAAGGCTTGTAATTCTACCCATCTGATGTAACTGGGCAGAATTAGATGTCACTTTACAATGCCTGTCCCCGCCATCAAAACCCTGGTGGTAAGGGGCAGTGAGAACTGCTAAACCGCTTCTGTCATCATGGGAGAGAACTCTCATGGCAAGAGGGGCACTGTCTTTTATTCAAAAAGAAGATCTCATTTGGGGGGGGTTTTCTTTTTGACAGTTAAAAAAGAAAAACAGTGAAATGCATTGACAGGAACTGTCGTGACTTTGGTTCTTGGTATTGATTTATAAATGAAAGCCAGCTTAACATCAATTGTTCTTTTTGCATTTGTCGCCCTAAGTGGGACTGGTATGCCCAGGCGTGGGTTAATTGCTCTCCATGCTACTGGAGTCAAGCTAGCCTAGCTGAGGGGTGATACCCCAAAACCTGCCCCAGGATGCTTGTTTCCAGTCCAGGGAGGAAATGGCCTGGAAGTTGGGGCTGGACTGTTCCCATAGGGAGGAGGGTCAAGACTGATTTGCATATGGCTGGGTCCAAACTGGGATGGCGTGGCTCTGTACTGGAGGTGAATGTTGGACATTGTTCAACATTCCATCCATCACTTGTTCTTTCGGCAATTAGCGAACCCTGATATTGAATCTTAGATTTCAACCTCAAGTCCTCAGCATGGCTTACCATGGCTGCTAATTTGTCATTATTTTCCAAATCTTGGGTTCTGCCCATTGTACCTCAGCTCAAAGCAATCTGCATCGATGTAATGTAATATTTTGTCCTTTAAGGGTAAGAAATCCATTTCAATGGCTCTCTTATACCAGTGCAATCATTTGACCTTTAAGAAAACCAATTGTGGCTTTTTCTGTCCAACAATCTTCTCATTCATCAATGATTCCTTTGGCTAGTACACTCCTAGATCATTATAGCTAACACTGTGCTAAAAAAGAAAGCTTTCCTATGCTATCACATCATGGTACCTCATAAGTGTGTACTGACTACACATAGGAATGATAATTATGCTGCACCTGATGGCTACTTCGCATTGTGCAAGCACCGGAAGGGGGGAACAAGCTCACCAGCTCACCTTGACAAGAAAGAAAGTGTATCAGGCACCTCATGTTAATACTATCTCCATACACGAGCTCTAAAACACCTCTAAACAGATGTAATGCACCACTGGAAAGTATCACTGAAAAGAAATGCGATGCAATGCAAACGTTTTCCCATTACAGAAAATATGCAAAAAATAATTTTCTGGTTAGGAATTTGCCTCACAGATTTTCAATTTGGGATGTCATGGAACCATATCTTATATTCTCAACCCTCTTAATTAAACGCATTTACAGTCGCAAAATATCATACAGTTGGTCTATAGAAGGAGGAGGCTAATTGCTATCATTTTATGTGCTTTTAAGGTCAGATTTACTGTAGTGTTATTGGTTCAGTGTCAGATACATGATTAATGTGCATCTTCATTTGTAAATACATGCACAATTAAAAGAAAAAGGCATAGCCACTCTACTAGTACTGAATATCTCTCTAAAAGAACAAATTCTGCCTACCCGCAGTCAACCTTAATTACTAAAGCACCAACAGTTTATTCGAGTGGGATCACAGAAAGGCAAACAAAAAAGGCATAAAACTAGCCAGCCATGCAAGGAGTGCTCCATTAAATGTGAATTATAGAACTTGGCAAGACAAATATACTGCAGCATTGGTGAGTGCATGGTATTCGCTACAAAACCAGATAATAAATATCAGCAATACCATTTGTAGCTTACTGATAAAGCTAGTGTAATGTCATGTTTTACCGAATAGAAAGGGCATATAGTGTCATTGTCTGCCTCTTATTACAGACCTAAACAACTACTAATACCGCAATTAGCTCAGAAAAAAAGACAAAACACTGCTGAAGAGTGGACAATCCACTTCCATTTAGCAGAGGAATGACTATTACCAATCTGATGAGCGTTACTTCCAAGGACAGTTCTTTCGCAACGCAGCTTTCGAATAGACTTTCTAGAATCGAGCACTGCGTTACCTGCGATTGGTCTTTACGCACCTCCTACTACAAGCAGTCTCTGGGGGTTTGTTCAAGCTCTTACAATTTGACAAGAATCCCAACTGCGCAAATTTTCCTTCTGTCAATTTTTCCAAGGGTCACTGAAATCACAAACACCTTCTGACTCAAAGATCTTGAAAGATACATCTCAACTGATATTTACCAAGTATGATTTTTTTTTATTGGCTTGCACAGATATGCTTCCCTCTCCTTTGTTCCTGGTTGCTCATCCACGTTTTACCTCACTTCTACTTCTAGCTTGCTTTGCCAGATAGTGGAGTGGGCATATGTTCTAACAAAAAGGGACCGTTGTTACCGTCCATGCTCCTTTAACAGGCTTCACCTATTCCTCTTTTTTCTCAGAGGAACTGCTCTAAACCAATACTCCAATACATCTTTTCCAGCACCCTATTGCTTGCCCGTATTTTAAAACTTCTTTATAAATGATCCCTTCTTTCTACACCACCAATCATCCTTTCTTATGTTGCGTTTCTCTTTTTTTCCCTTCTTTCTGGGGTTGGGGAGGGGAGCATGAGTACACACCCTCTTATTGTCTTCATAATTCTTCGCCCTTCTTTCCACATCCCTCCTTTTTTTCAACTCCCACTTCTTAGCACCTACAGACTCTTTCCCATTCAGAACCTCCACGCTCTCCTCCATACCTTTTTCTGCTGCCACTCTACTTCTTGTTCTCTGTTGCATTTTTTCTGTTCAAGGATGCCGTACAAAAAAAAAAAAAAAACTACTGGAATCCTAGACACTGTTCCGTTTGCTTTTTTTCTTGCTCGTATCTTGCTTGTTAAACAGTTCTTTGCAAACTTTGCCAATCCTTTTGTTTAATAATTGTAACATTTTGGTGCGTACTTTATTCCCTTTTTTGCAAAGTTAAGAGCCGGGTTCCTATCCTATGATAATTCCCCTTAATTTTTTTTTACTACAGCCTTGTTAATTCGAATTATGAAAAATGATTAAACTATTTTATACTTTTGTTCATAACCTCTTTGTCATTTCGATTTTACATAATGCTATTCCAGGTAGGGTATTTCCACCAACTTTGGCTCCTTGTTTTTTTTTTCTCCACAAGATGAAGTAAAGCTTTTTAATGAAGCAGAATAACGTTTTTTAATTTTTTTTATTATCAAAATGAAGGCACGTGGAAAATAGATCCTGCCCAATAGGGATCGCCTCTAGTGTGGCTCTTCTCTTTACTGTGTTAATTAAATTATGGGGCACTCAGAGTGCAAACACCACAAGATACTTATAGTTTATCATATGATCGCGGCGAACATTTTTGCCAGATTTTGTTGTGCAAAGCGAACAACACTTACTAAATAAAAACGGAGAAAAAAAAACACAGCAAGAAGAAACGAAAGTGAAGGAAAAGAAAATGCCACTCGGTTCCATGAGGTAGGTACCTAATGCTAGGATATGTACAGCGCCACCCAACCCAGGATTTCACCCTTTAAAGTCAATAAAATGAGCTCTGCTGTCTCAAGTAATCGTAAACCCTACTCTTAAAAATGCCAATATTGAAATAGCTAGTACTGCATAAAAACAAGTTATTATATAAAGTGGGTATTTATTGCAACATAACCATGGATTGTTGCAGCAGTAGATGTTAAAATGATAACATCACTAAAAACGTGAGGTTTTCATGCTTTTCTTGTGCCTCACTCCTTCAAATAAACAAACTTAGTGTAACTTTATTTAATTAATCTACTTTGTCAAAACAAAACAAAAAAATCAAAATAATGTACTAGTGTACATATCAAACTCAAGATGTAGATGTTTGAAGACATTGGAAAACAAAAAAAACAAAAAAATCTGGCAAAGCCACTAAGTTTGAATATAGCAAGCAGGTGTAGGTTTTACTATTTTTTTTATTGCAAACATGTGCCACAAAAATATGAAGAGCGTTACAACAAACATATGATGGACGGAATGCTGACAATGCATACATTCTCCCCCAGTCAAGAGATCTGGGTTAAATCCATCGTTCTTTTGCCCACTACACCACCCCAGTTTAGACATGGCCATATGCAAATCAGTCTTGACCCTGTGCCTCATGGAAACAGTCCAGCCCGAACTGCCAAGCCATGTCTTCCCTGGACCGGAATCAAGCATCCTAGGACCGGTTTCTGGCTATCAGCCGTCATCAGCCAGGATAGCTTGACTCCAGTGGCGTAGTGAGCACAGGTCCCACGTCTGGGAATACCAATCCCACTTAGGGCGAAAAGCGTTACAACAAACAAATGATGGACGGAATGCTGACAATGCAGACATTCTCCCCCAGTCAAGAGATCTGGGTTAAATCCATCGTTCTTTTGCTCACTACACCACCCCAGTTTAGACATGGCCATATGCAAATCAGTCTTGACCCTGTGCCTCATGGGAACAGTCCAGCCCGAACTGCCAAGCCATGTCTTTGGCTTGGCAGTTCGGGCTGGACTGTTCCCATGAGGCACAGAATGTATGCATTGTCAGCATTCCGTCCATCATATGTTTGTTGTAACGCTTTTCGCCCTAAGTGGGATGGGTATTCCCAGACGTGGGACCCGTGCTCACTATGCCACTGGAGTCAAGCTATCCTGGCTGATGACGACTGATAGCCAGAAACCGGTCCTAGGATGCTTGATTCCGGTCCAGGGAAGACATGGCTTGGCAGTTCGGGCTGGACTGTTCCCATGAGGCACAGGGTCAAGACTGATTTGCATATGGCCATGTCTAAACTGGGGTGGTGTAGTGGGCAAAAGAACGATGGATTTAACCCAGATCTCTTGACTGGGGGAGAATGTCTGCATTGTCAGCATTCCGTCCATCATTTGTTTGTTGTAACGCTTTTCGCCCTAAGTGGGATGCGTATTCCCAGACGTGGGACCCGTGCTCACTACGCCACTGGAGTCAAGCTATCCTGGCTGATGACGACTGATAGCCAGAAACCGGTCCTAGGATGCTTGATTCTGGTCCAGGGAAGACATGGCTTGGCAGTTCGGACTGGACTGTTCCCATGAGGCACAGGGTCAAGACTGATTTGCATATGGCCATGTCTAAACTGGGGTGGTGTAGTGGGCAAAAGAACGATGGATTTAACCCAGATCTCTTGACTGGGGGAGAATGTCTGCATTGTCAGCATTCCGTCCATCATTTGTTTGTTGTAACGCTTTTCGCCCTAAGTGGGATGGGTATTCCCAGACGTGGGACCCGTGCTCACTACGCCACTGGAGTCAAGCTATCCTGGCTGATGACGACTGATAGCCAGAAACCGGTCCTAGGATGCTTGATTCCGGTCCAGGGAAGACATGGCTTGGCAGTTCGGGCTGGACTGTTCCCATGAGGCACAGGGTCAAGACTGATTTGCATATGGCCATGTCTAAACTGGGGTGGTGTAGTGGGCAAAAGAACGATGGATTTAACCCAGATCTCTTGACTGGGGGAGAATGTCTGCATTGTCAGCATTCCGTCCATCATTGGTTTGTTGTAACGCTTTTAGCCCTAAGTGGGATGGGTATTCCCAGACGTGGGACCCGTGCTCACTACGCCACTGGAGTCAAGCTATCCTGGCTGATGACGACTGATAGCCAGAAACCGGTCCTAGGATGCTTGATTCCGGTCCAGGGAAGACATGGCTTGGCAGTTCGGGCTGGACTGTTCCCATGAGGCACAGGGTCAAGACTGATTTGCATATGGCCATGTCTAAACTGGGGTGGTGTAGTGGGCAAAAGAACGATGGATTTAACCCAGATCTCTTGACTGGGGGAGAATGTCTGTATTGTCAGCATTCCGTCCATCATTTGTTTGTTGTAACGCTTTTCGCCCTAAGTGGGATGGGTATTCCCAGACGTGGGACCCGTGCTCACTACGCCACTGGAGTCAAGCTATCTTGGCTGATGACGACTGATAGCCAGAAACCGGTCCTAGGATGCTTGATTCCGGTCCAGGGAAGACATGGCTTGGCAGTTCGGGCTGGACTGTTCCCTTGAGGCACAGGGTCAAGACTGATTTGCATATGGCCATGTCTAAACTGGGGTGGTGTAGTGGGCAAAAGAACGATGGATTTAACCCAGATCTCTTGACTGGGGGAGAATGTCTGCATTGTCAGCATTCCGTCCATCATTTGTTTGTTGTAACAAAAATATGAAGAACAAAAAATAAATGTGCATACCTAAATGTAGTGGCCACATGGTTGCACTGAGAAATTTAATAATAAAAAAAAAAGAAAATAACGGCTGCAAATAGTTTTAACGGTATAACGGTACAGGTGTTCCCTACCAGACAGGTGTAGGCATAATTTTAACAGTAAAGGTGTTTCCTGCTAATCAGGTGTTCTTAGAACATGTAGAGAAACCCTTTTTAGTTGTACTCTACACCACACTACGATCCTTATTGATGCAAATAAAATAACTATTGGCTTTGAACTAATGTAACCTCAACACACAGTTTAAACACACAAAGATGACTACAAAATACATTTAAAAAATATAATGAGTTGAATGAAAAGTGTATTTGGAAAGTAAAATTGCGCTACACCCGTCCTGGCTCTGAAGCGCACTTGTTTCTAGGTGATGTGGACAGGTAATCCAGGAAAAAGCTGTCAATTAAAGCGTCAGAGAGCCAATGGCACAAGTAGGCTACCCCAGTGCCTCATGCTGTATGCTGTTGTAGGCAGAAGCAAAATGTGAATGACACCTGAACAGACCAATAAATTAATAGGGCTGACCCAAAGACCCGGTGTATATACAGGTATGTATATATATTTAATTTCCCATCAGACAGACAAGACAGGTACAGCTGTTTCTAGGTATGACTTTAAAGAAAAATTATGAAAATACATAATGGGTAAATGTGTATGTTATTCCTTTTGCACCGTATGGTCCCTACAAGCCTATAGTTGAGTGGTTTGCAACCACCAAGCTCGGGATGACATGACAGGACCATAGCACAGGTTTCACACTGACTAACTGTTTTCCTCCATCTAAAACCATATGTTGGTTGACCTTTTGTCACCGGATACCATGTTTTTGTTTTTTACAACACTTCACCCTGCGACTTAGTAATAGGCAAACATGAAGACTGCGTTATTACCAAATAAACACATTTCAACACTTAGACAAAAAAAACTAGTATTTTATTGATCGGATATGCAATGAAACTGTTATATTAACCGATACACATCCAGAAAAGTCTACATTCGAAGAAGAGACACCTACGATTGTGAAGTTAATCCATTATGCCAGCATTATAGCAAGAATAATAATAAAACTTGAACACTATGTAATAAAGATGACATGGTCCACGCGATCACCAGAGCCAATCACGCGGTGCTGGATCCCATGCGACAAAAATAAGCATCCGTGCAACATCCTGCCGTTCAGACCTACCATGGTATTCATGAATATGATAACCAAATAACTTATGCTCCTATTAAAACGATAAACACTGTATTAAAAAATAGAGATGGCGCGGTTGGCAGAGGACACATATTTGAAAGTGTTACCTCATCTGGATTCCTGAAGCCCAGCATTAGATTTGCTGCTTTAATATCCGCATGTACATATTCATTTTCATGCATGTATTCCAGGACCTCCAGCTACAAAATAATAAAGGGAGAGTTGATGTTTACAGCCTAGCAAATTTCATGAGCAAACATTGAACCGTAAACTCCTCACAATCGCGCTGCTTTGATGAAAAATGAGCCCTTAATCTGTCCTATTATGCAGCAACAACAGAGGGGTCTCTGCATTTACAAAGCACTTACTGCAGCCAGGAATTCAGGGGAGTTCGGGACACATCTAATTGGTAAGCACAGGAGGCTGTGTTGGTTGAATCCTGCTTGCTTCCATCTGATGACAACTCTACAACTTACAAGTGAAAATTACACCAGTACTTTTCAACTGCAGAAAGTCTCCTCTTTTCTGAATGTCACCCTCTTTCCTTACCAGCTTTCTAGTCCTCTCTCTCATCTTCCTGTCGTCTGCAAAACAACATCTTTACATCATTAACCATACATTGCTTTTATCCAGGCACACTGATATCCAAATTCTGAGTTTGGTTCTCTCACGTCCTGACCCCCAACCCTGCTTTCATACTTCTCTCTAGCAAATTTTCAAATTTCCCTCTCAGATTTCTCGTTCTGGTGCTAGTATACATACATGGCTTGGCTCCTAGCCAGTAGGCAAAACTGTGTTTCGTCCTTATTTCATTACTTTCCCTAAATTATGCAGTTGAGCTACATGTCCTGTCCATCTTTGTAACACCTGAAGTGATTTTCTTAGCAGGCTCCCAGGCAGCGGACAACTTTTTTTTTTGCTGAGTTTTATATAGCACGAACTTGACCCGAATTGGGTATCAGAGCGCTTTACATAGCACCAGTTGCATTACATGAGGACACACATTCATTTTTGTTAGGCACGGGGAGATTAAGTGATTTGCCCAGAATCACAGGATGTTCAGCATCATTGGCGAGACTTGAACCCAGTTCCCCAGATTCGAGGTCGACCGCCCTAGCCGTTAGGCCAACTCCTCAACTCTTTGGACTTCTTTGGTATTGCCGCCCGTCCTCCACTGTAACCTCCTTTTCAGTTTCTCTTAAACATAATGTCCTCCTCACTGTTTCTCAGACTATTTTCGACTGGTATAGTCCCGAGATACTCTCTGTACCATCATCATATAGAAACTGCAATTTAACATTCCGTACTCAGTATCTCAAGCAGTGTTTCTATGTTACCGAGTTCTTGAGCATATTAACAGAAACACATTTACAAAAGTTGAATCAAACAATATAAAAAGAGATGGGTTTCTAATACACCTTTTGTGGGAAATCTAGGATGTCACCAGGAACTAATTATTCTGTTATTTGTGGCAAAATGAGATCATTAGAGGCAAATTATCGAGTAGGTTATGAGTTCCCGTCCCTCAATCAGCAATATCAATAATTAGGCAATCACACTCCATGCATCTGCGGATTATGCCATGCTAATTTTCTTGCACAGTACTTGTAAACTAAATTATTTAAACGAACCAGAGCAGAAAGGGTTACAGTGCAAAGGTTTATTACAGAAGTAAAGCTTTACTAATAAGAAAAAACAGTCATTTATTCCTCATTGATTTAATTCTAGAATTACTATAAGGAAGACAGCATTTGGGCCATACTCACAAGGCCTAGTTCTTGTGAAATTATTGAACTGCATGGATTTAAGTAATGGTTAAACAACTCTGTAATCTTTGGCACCGTTTGACGAATTTTCACAACATTTTCTTTAAAAAAAGAAGTATGAAGTTGAGTCTTGTGCATGGAAAATTTCAGGGCGATCCGTTACGCAGGAGCCCACAGAAGGAGGGATCAAAAAAGATTCATTTCCAATAATAATTCCCTTAGACATTTTAGCAATGACTACAGCCCTAACTGCTGAATGGAATCACACTAAATTTGGCAAAAAGGTAGCTGTTGGTCCAGAAAGCGACCTTTTTGTGAATTGGCGTAAATCTGTTTAACAGTTTTTGAGATATTAAAATAAAAACAAATTTGTATATCTAGGGACACAGAGGCTCCGCGACTCCTTTGTGATGCAGCGCTAATCCACGCCAAAAGCAATGTCTTGATTGGCTGGCAGCAACCAGAGTAAAAAGTTGCAGCCGCCATGTTAGACATCAGGAAACAGTCCCCTGCAGTAAAAAAAAAAAAAATGTAGTAGAAGGGGGCAGGGTAGAGGTACCCTGACTCCCTGGGGGTAGTACAGGGGTCTGTGAGGAGGGACTCCTTATGGCTTATAAGTACCATTCATTTATTTTCCACGTGCTGGGAGTCTCAACTCTGTGGTGACACCCTGCACAGCTCCCCATGCAACGTTGCAATGGCGCAGCCAACCTTGTCGGAAAAAAAAAAAAGTATATATATATATTATCTACTGGCGCTCGCCAGTAGATAGTTATAGTTAGGACCGTGTTTCCATAGGAAATCTGCAACATTCTATTTGGAATAACTTTGGCGCCGATTGACGAATCCTTGCGAAATTCTCAAAATAGGTGAAGCGCTCCGCTCCTACCCTGAAAGTCTCGGGGGGATACGTCAAGCGGGGGCTGAGAAAAAGGGGGGGTCCCAAAACGCGTTTTCCCCATGCATTTTTCCATAGGACCTTTAGTCCGAGCTACAGCCCAAACGGCTGAACAGAATTACTTGAAATTTGGCAGAGAGGTAGCCGTCAGGTCAGGGATGTGCCTTTTGAAGGTCTCGTGTAAATCTGTTCAGTATTTTCTGAGAAAATAGCATTTAAAATCAATATATATATCTATAGGCGCGCTCCGAGCGCGTACCGTAAGCTTACCGTACGCGCACGCCGCCATGCACGAGCGCGATTCTGATTGGTTGTTAGATCTCAGTAAACATTCGAATCGGTCGAAACCAGGAAGTGTCGGCCGCCATTTTGTCTCTCGCAGTCTGAGGGGGTGAAAAACAAAGGTGGATAACGTGAAAAGGGGGCAGGCTGGACAGTTCCTGACCCCCTAGCCTTGGTCAGGGGGTCCCAGAAGGACCCCCAAGGGCAAAAATGTATTTTAATTTTTTTTCGAAAAATCGGCGAATGCGCGTAGCGTACGCGCGCGGCGTAAACGGAGAAATTCCGCGAGCAAAAATTCCACGAACTTCGCGTAACTATTACGCGTACCGTACGCGCACGGCAAAAAAAAATGTTCAAAAAGGAAAGCTTAAAAAAAAATAAAAAAAATTGTGAGGTAAGGTTGGCTCTTAAAAGAGCCGTTGGGTTAATACAGGGATGGAGGAAAGAAAGAATGGGAATATTATGAGCGTCTACAAACGTGCTGGTCTATCTTATTGTTAATAAGGGAAACACTGGTCTCCCCAAAAACAATAAGACCACAACACGTTGTACACCTCATTGAAACCCTCCGAAATCGAGGGTTAATGTCCAGAGGAGCAGAAGAAGGTGATGCTCCCACCTCAGAGGAAGGGCTCAGCTGAGCTGCCGATGATGTACTCGGCTGAGCTTCTGAGGTTGGGCTCCGGTGACTTACTGAAGAGTTTTCTTCAGTATGTCGAGCAAAGGTCCTGGGATGTTTATCCCTAAGGTGTCTCATCATAGAGTGATTTCCAAAGGAATACTTCTTCCTTGGATCTCCTCTAGATAAAACACGGTCACAAAGTGTGCAAGTGACCAATGGAGCATTGACCTTTTTCTGCCCCTCTGGAAAAGTAAAATACTCCCACACAAAAGAATCCTTTTGTTTCCTCCTTCTCTGTCTGATGATGGTGCTGTTAGGCTCACTCTCAGAAGGTCTGCTGCTCTGCCATTGTATCTCAATGTCAATTCAGCTCCTTCTCCTAGGGGATCTCAAGCAGTAATGAGGGGAATGGGTGTGGTGTGGGAAGTTTCTGGAACTGAAAGTAGTTTCAACCAATGAAAAGTGTTCTTTGTGGATCACATGACCTACCGTGCGCGCTCCGTAAGCTTACGGTACGCGCTCGTAAACAAGTACGCATGCGCAAACGTGACGCTTACGGAGCGCTTACGGAGCGCGTACGTAAGATGCACTCGCGCATGCGCATTACATGCCCCTGCGTAACCGCGACATTGCTTCCGCGCGACGTGTACACGTACGTCACGTACGTATCACGTAAGCGCACTGTACTTATGACGTACGGAGCGCGTAGCGTCAGCTTACCGTACGCGCATCGTATCACGTAAGCGCACCGTACTTATGACGTACGAAGCGCGTAGCGTCAGCTTACCGTACGCGCACGGAAAAAAATGCATAAAAAAAAAAATAACCATTCCATAATGCAGGATATAGTACATATATTATTTTATACATAGGTTTACCAAAAATCTCAAAAAAAAATTTGCATTTAAAAAACCGTACAAATTCACTGAAAAAACCATAGGTTTCACACACGTTATAGTTAGGAATTAGCATTTAAAAAACCTTGCAAATTCACTGAAAAAACCATAGGTTTCACACATGTTATAGTTAGCTGGACATTTCACTCGTAAAAAAACAATGAAATTCCCCCGTTATAGTTAGTGCAGGCAACTATAACTCACGCGACCGCAATCCTCTGTTGATGCCAATACTGTATCTTTAGCTATACATATATTACAAATATTTTTTCATAAAGACACATATGTCATCAGTGATGTAATATTTGACATCATCAGCAGAGGATTGCGGTCGCGTGAGTTATAGTTGCCTGCACTAACTATAACGGGGGAATTTCATTGGTTTTTTACGAGTGAAATGTCCAGCTAACTATAACATGTGTGAAACCTATGGTTTTTTCAGTGAAAAAATATATATATATATATATATATATATATATATATATATATATTTATATTCACACTCACTCACACACTAATACACACACTGATAGACCCTTACAGACACAGACACCCACTGAGAGATCCACTTAGGCACCTATTCAGCCACTCAGCTATTTATACACCCACTCAGGTACTTTTGCGCCCACTCGCAGACCCACTCAAACTATTGCACCCATTCACTATCTCACTTACATACTCCTGCACCCACAGACACTCATTCACCCACTCATAGAACCATTCAGACATTAATGCATGCAGAGACTCATGCACCCACTCACCGTCTCACTCAGATGCACATGCGCTCATTCCCAGACCCAGACAGTCAAACTCCGTTGCAGACCCACTGAGCCACCCATACACCCAGTCACAGACCCACTCAGACACTTACACAACCACTCACAGACTCACTCAGACACTCGTTCACCCAGTCGCAGACCCACTCAGTTACGCACCCACTCACAGACCCACTCAGACACTCATGCACCCAGCCATAGACCCACTCAGAGAATTGTGCACCCACTCAGACACATGCAACCACTCAGAGACCCACTCAGACACACAACCAATCACAGACACAGCCAGACACTCACAAATCCACTCACAGATCTACTCAGTGACTCATGCATGCACTCACAGACTCACTGAGACATGCATGCACTCACTCACTGAGAGGCACACGCAGCCACTTACAAACCCACTGAGACACTTACGCACTCCACTCACTCACAGGCTGACAGACACTCACATATACACTGACAGATCCACTCAGAGTCTCATGCACCCACTCACTGACCAGCTCAGACACTCATGCACCCAGTCACATACCTACTCGGAATAATGCACCCATATAGAGATCAACTCAAACACTAACGCATCCACTCACAGACCCACTTGGCTCACGCACTCACTCAGATTCATTCAGACACTCACACACCTACTCAGAAACTCCTGCACCTACTCACTGTCTCACTCACATACTCATGCACCCACTCACATGCCCACTCAGACTCACGCACACACTCACAGATCCAGTCAGACACTCATGCACCAAGTCACATATCCAGTCAGAGACTGATGCACCCATTTACAGACCCACTCAAGCAATACAGCACCCACTCACAGACTCATTCAGACACTAATGCACCCATAGACTAACTGAGACTCATGTACCCACTCAGAGACCCACTCAGAGACTCATACATGCACTCACAGATCCACTCATGCACTCAATCACCCACTGAGAAGCTCAGGCAGCCACTCACAAACCCACTGAGACACTCACACACCCATTCACTCACCCACTCAGAGATTGATGCACCCTCTCACAGGCCCACTTATAGACCCAGTCAGACACTCATGCACCCACTCACAGATGCAGTCAGACACACAGATTCACTCAGGCACTCATGCTCTCATTCACAGACCCACTCCAGATTCATGCACCCACTAAGAGACCCACTCAGATACTCAGACACCCACTCAAACATTCAAGTACTCACTTATAGACCCACTCACAGACTCGCACATCAATCCTCTGTTGATGCTAATACTGTATCTTTAGCTATACATATATTACAAATATTTTTTCATAAAGACACATATGTCATCAGTGATGTAATATTTGACATCATCAGCAGAGGATTGCGGTCGCGTGAGTTATAGTTGCCTGCACTAACTATAACGGGGGAATTTCATTGGTTTTTTACGAGGGAAATGTCCAGCTAACTAGAACATGTGTGAAACCTATGGTTTTTTCAGTGAAAAAAAAAAATATATATATATATATATATTTATATTCACACTCACTCACACACTAATACACACACTGATAGACCCTTACAGACACTTAGACACCCACTGAGAGATCCACTTAGGCACCTATTCAGCCACTCAGCTATTTATACACCCACTCAGGTACTTTTGCGCCCACTCGCAGACCCACTCAAACTATTGCACCCATTCACTATCTCACTTACATACTCCTGCACCCACAGCCACTCATTCACCCACTCATAGAACCATTCAGACATTAATGCATGCAGAGACTCATGCACCCACTCACCGTCTCACTCAGATGCACATGCGCTCATTCCCAGACCCAGACAGTCAAACTCCGTTGCAGACCCACTGAGCCACCCATACACCCAGTCACAGACCCACTCAGACACTTACACAACCACTCACAGACTCACTCACACTTGTTCACCCAGTCGCAGACCCACTCAGTTACGCACCCACTCACAGACCCACTCAGACACTCATGTCCCCACTCACAGATCCACTAAGTCACTCATGCACCCAGCCATAGACCCACTCAGAGAATTGTGCACCCACTCAGACACATGCAACCACTCAGAGACCCACTCAGACACACAACCAATCACAGACACAGCCAGACACTCACAAATCCACTCACAGATCTACTCAGTGACTCATGCATGCACTCACAGACTCACTGAGACATGCATGCACTCACTCACTGAGAGGCACACGCAGCCACTTACAAACCCACTGAGACACTTACGCACTCCACTCACTCAGTGGCTGGCGCACCCACTCACAGGCTGACAGACACTCACATATACACTGACAGATCCACTCAGAGTCTCATGCACCCACTCACTGACCAGCTCAGACATTCATGCACCCAGTCACATACCTACTCGGAATAATGCACCCATATAGAGATCAACTCAAACACTAACGCATCCACTCACAGACCCACTTGGCTCACGCACTCACTCATAGATTCACTCAGACACTCACACACCTACTCAGAAACTCCTGCACCTACTCACTGTCTCACTCACATACTCATGCACCCACTCACATGCCCACTCAGACTCACACACACACTCACAGATCCAGTCAGACACTCATGCACCAAGTCACATATCCAGTCAGAGACTGATGCACCCATTTACAGACCCACTCAAGCAATACAGCACCCACTCACAGACTCATTCAGACACTAATGCACCCAGAGACTAACTGAGACTCATGTACCCACTCAGAGACCCACTCAGAGACTCATACATGCACTCACAGATCCACTCATGCACTCAATCACCCACTGAGAAGCTCAGGCAGCCACTCACAAACCCACTGAGACACTCACACACCCATTCACTCACCCACTCAGAGATTGATGCACCCTCTCACAGGCCCACTTATAGACCCAGTCAGACACTCATGCACCCACTCACAGATGCAGTCAGACACACAGATTCACTCAGGCACTCATGCTCTCATTCACAGACCCACTCCAGATTCATGTACCCACTAAGAGACCCACTCAGATACTCAGACACCCACTCAAACATTCAAGTACTCACTTATAGACCCACTCACAGACTCGCACATCCACTCACAGACCCATGCACCAATTCACAGACCCACTAAGACTCTTATGCACCCACTCACAGATCTGCTCATGCACCCACTCATAGATCACATTAGACACTCACACAGCTGTTCACAGAGTCATTGCCACATGCACATAGTGCAACAGAGGCTTATAAATACTAAAGTTGCTGTTGTGCATTGAATGTGCACTATTGGTGTGTTTGAGTTAAGGGAGGCTCTTAAAAGATCCTTTGTGTTGACTGTGTGTAGATTACATCTACATGTAATACAAGATACAGTCTTTCAAGTTGTCAAGGAATAACCTGTTGACTTTCTCTTCAGCAATGTACTCTGCCACTCCTATATATACCCTCAATATCAAAGCGTATATTGTTGTAGATGGAGCTCATGTTTTGGTCTCTGAGGAACGCAGAAACAGTTTTATTAACGCGTTTCCTGGCTTTGTCTGTGGACAGAATTCGTCCATTTTTGCCTTTGGCAAATGTTGGAGTACACCAAGGTAGTGCAAGCAAAAAGTGCCATTAATTGGCCAAAGGTATCCTTCAATAGGATTTCCAGTCCCAGACCAGTAAGTGTGCCTAGGTCATTGCCACCACAGTGCACAATTAAGAGATTGGGATGTTGGCAATCTGCAATGCTTTCAACCAATCCAAACAATTGGTGACACTTTAACCCTCTCTGACCAATCCAACTAATGTCAACATCAGGCAATCATAAGTCCCTGTCAATGCTCTCTAGCCCAAAACACATAACTATGACCATCCACAATCCACACTCTAACCATTTCAAAGGCAAAGAGCAGTTGTACACAGGAGAAGGCTGCAGCCCAATGAGGTAGTTTTCAAAATGAAAGGTAGTTAAAATGGAGGCGAGGATCTAGTTGAAAAAAAGGACATATTTCATTGGATGGCGTAATATGTTGGTAGCTAAAAATAGGTAGCGATTCAAAATGTAAAGTAAGTAGATTTGTGATTGGCTCTGGATGAATAAAAAAAAGTAGTAATACTATTTTGGAGATGCTTACATTCTCAAACACATAACTGCACCTGCTATAGTTGAACTTGCAGCTAGTATGCTGATGATAGAAAGTGTTATGAACTTACGACCAACTGGTACAGTAAAGTATTGCAAAGGAGGTTGCTATGGCAACTGAAGTAAAGCAGTGTGGACGGAGGGTGCTTCAGAAACTGTGCTTTGAAACTTCAAAATAGAGTTGTTCGATTAAGAATGTATTTTGACACACTAATTTCCATTATCACTACCATAGTAGAATGTAAAAATATAGAAAAAAAATGATATCAGATTAATGGTAAATACTTAAACGGACTCCAGCATGGATTTGCGACTCCGTTGCGAAGAACCACAGGAGGGCGGTGCTGATCATGGTGATGGAGTTACAAATCCGTCTACAGACACTATCAGATCGGACTTGTTATCAGGAGACTAAGAAAGGGTTAAAAATAACTGACCAATTAGAGATGGAATAAGAAAAGAAAAAATTTAGCAAATGTTATCATTTGCTAAGCACATCAGCATCACTGGAAAAAGAGTGGGAAAGATTACCATTACAGGTTCTTTTATTTTGAGAGTGGTACTTATTAATTTTCCTGATAAGCAATATCAAGTACTAGTGTGTTAAACTTTGGAGATCAACAATTTGATTTCACTGGTAAGTTAATAGTGGGCGACATTGATAATGTGTACATACAAATATACAGAGTTACAAGTGTGTGGGTTAAATGTAAGACAATTAGAATATTTGATATCTTGTAACAGTTAAAAATGGAGTGACAGAAATGTTTGTAGATCTGATGAAGTGCTCAAGGACGTAGTCATCATTTCAACAGTAAGTGAGGTAAGCTCTATAGATTCATTACTACTAGACAGATTGTACATCTGATTGTGCAACACAGAGAAGTAGGAATATAAATTTACTTGAGCCATCCTATTCTACAACCTTTGTGTGTAGTTCACAGTTTTAATTGATACAACTACTAACTTACACATTTAGAGACCAATACACTTTGTAAAAGAGTCAGTCATATACTATTACAGTAATTAGATATCTAGTGAAACATACAGAGAAAATGGTAGACTCAGTTAGATATGTTCTCCAATACTGACACAATAAAGTGAGCCATACAGGCAAGTTGCTGTTTAAACTGCAGAGCCTGTGTGTGAAGTGTTACTGGTAGGTCAAGCTGGTATTTAAAACTCCTTGTCAAAACACAAAATGCGCGGGTCTTAATAAGAGTACAGACAGTGCATTGTGCCCGACAACAGGGAAAAAGAGAGGCAAGCTAAGGAAGTCCTATTTAAGAGGACGGAATCCCATCACCCACCGAAGTGGCATGCTTCATCATCTGGGATCTCCTCTTGGTTGCAAACCTAGTGCAGCCAAGGAGCTGCAACTCCTTGCACGTGTTAGGAGGAGCTCACAGATGTTTTAGTGTGATCCAGAGGCTTGATCTCCTAAGATCAATGGAGCACGAAAACAGTGTGAGTGAAAATGCGTAATGCAGTGTATGACGCGAAAGGTTCAAATTGGCTGTTCAACAGAGTTAAATACCCCCAATACTCACTGTAGGAAACTGCCTATTTTTGAATTGTTTAGCCCCACTTTTTGCCTGATGTGATTTCGAACTGTAAGTGCACTGGGTCTCTGCTAACCAGGTCCCCAGTACCAGATCTCTTTCCCAAGCCACTGTACCACGATAGTCACAACTTCAGCTACCCTGTAAGTCCCCAGTAAATGGTACTGGTTGAGGGTGTGGATACTGAAGATGGCCCTGTGGGGCTGCAGCGCTGGTTGTGCCACCCCGGGGCCCCCCCTCACCAAGGCTATGCACTCTGCCATTACAGGCTTGTGTCTTGGAGCAGGAAAATCCGAAGAATCGACATGGCACACAGCCCTGTGTGCCATGCCACCAATGCACTGCATATGATATAGGTAAGTAACCCCTACTGCAGGCCTTTAGCCCTAAGCCAGGGGACACTATATCCTATGAGTGGGCATATCAGCATGATCAGATATGCCCCTACAATGCCCAGTTTATTCTGTGATGATGTAAGTAAACAGGTAAGCCATAAAGAGTACATGGGCTGGATACTTGTCAACACGAGTTTCCAAGTTCCTTTATGGCTCACATCTTGACTTAAAAAATCCTCTCAGAGGCCAGTGTTGGATTTATCAATACATTCACACAAGAGACGCTTTTAGAGGGTCCCCTGAAACCTAACCAAACACTAGTGGTGGCTTTGGCATGTTTTCACCAGACTGTCACCACCAGACATGTTTTTGACCTCACTCTGTGAGAACCAGTGCTCTCAGAGGACAGAAATAATACCTGCTCTGGGCGGGGTAGTTTCACACCTCCTCCAGGACAGGATGGCGTCCCGGGCGGGAAGCTTCAAAGGCAGTGCCGCCCTTGAAATCCAACCCCAGATAGTGGGGGGAGAGGCCAAGCCCCCTTTCCTGCTCCACCTTTGGTGGAACGAAAGGCGGGGAAATTAGATGATGATGAGGAGGAGGGTCCCCCAAAAGCCTGCACAACCCCTTGGACAGACAATGTGAACCCCTCTCCTGAAATACCACCATCTTGAGATGGTGAGAAAACCTCAAATTAGGGCTAGGGTTGTGCCCCTTTCCACAGGAAGTGGTCACTAGAGGGCGTATTCACACTAAAGGTAAGTAACCCATTAGCTAATACCGATCTTCCCTAGCAACACCCTGAAATTCAGTATTTAGGTGGATCCCCAAGACCTTAACGGCAGATTCCATGGACCTAAAGAAGACCAAGGAAGAAGACATGCTGCTGAACCAGGAACCAAGCCCTGCTGCAGAAGAAACCGGCGCCAAACCCTGCCAACTGTGGCCTGCCATCCCTATCTGAAACCTGTGCAGCATCCAAGAAACCCGGAAACCTGCCAGCCTTCGCCAATTGCCTGAGACCTCCCTTTGGATTAGTGATACTATTCCCCGACACATCGTCAGTAAAGGCCGCCGTGAGGTGAAGGCAGCATGGACAGTGTAGATGTGATTCACCTTGTCAACCACAAGTGGTAGCAGCCAAGACTTGTTGGTCATTAGTCTGGTAACCGACCACTTCAACGCATCCATCAGCCTGAGGGATCCTCACAGCACCTACGATCGATTCTGGAAACAGACCTGCTCATGTGAGCCTGTACCCTCTTTTATGGTGGTGTGGACTGTATGAAAGCAGCAACTGGCGCATGACTGCCCCAACCGCATCAGACGATCCTCACTGCATTATTTTGCGTTAGGCCACTTCCCTTTATTACCTCACAAAACCCAACGAGGACACAGATAATAGAAGGCCCCCGGTGCACATTTGCAAACAGGGCAGTGGGATCCTAGTGAGCTTTCACAACGTCACAAAAATTAGAACGAAGGAGCTTACAACCACTTCACCCCTGTCAGCATTCCCTGTGTCCAGTTCGCATATTGGAAACTGGGCAGCGGTCAGTCGAAGTCATGGTCAACAAGACTGTGCTCTTTAAAGAAGATCACCACAGACTAATATTTCTGGCTGATTTCAATTAAATAAAATGTAATTCAAATGCATCCAGTTTTAAGTAAATATGTTGCTAAAAGCAAATTCTTCTGTACATTTTCCACACCTACCACATGTACGCCTATCTGCAGAATTGTTTCCTTTGGTAATTCTTTTTGTGCAAGAACCGTCTGAAGATCACTACCCAGTCGATCGATGACCATAAATCTGTAACTGGAAAAAACAAAATTAAATTAGCTTTATGAATCAGTTGTATGTAGGCAAGAATTTTGGTGCAAACTGTGACCGAGTTATCACAAGGCCAAAATATGTAATATGGAGGTCTAGATTTGCTGTTCTCACTCATCAGACATGCATATGTTAGAGATCATTCTTTTTATCATCTTGCAGCTCCTGACAAACATACTCCACACAAACATCTGCCTTTTTTGTCCATCAGAAGCATTTTTGTAAGGCACTAAAAAGGCACCTGCAGTTCATGACACCAGCAGAAGATGAGTCAAAGCGTGACGGCACCATAAATAATCCTGCTAATGAACCTCACTAATCAAGCAATCAACCAAATCATTTGAGCCCAAAAAGTAAAGTGGATCTTTGAGGCAAACCTGGCTCTCCCTCGGTAGTACCTCAAAAACAGCAGTATATTCTGTGAAAATCTGCAACAACTACCAAAACAATAACTCCGGTTAAAATATTTTTTTATGACTTTATAAAGATACAAAATTGTTGAAAAAATAAAAACGTAGTGGGTAAAATACCGCAAAAAAAGGAAAAAGGAATCAGAAGTAGGGGCCAAAGTTATAACAAGAAGAAAAACAGGTCCATTAAAGCACCCAGAAATAAAAAAAAAAATCAGATGTTAATGTAGTAGATGGGGACCTATGCACTCTTTAGGGCCAAAACGCAAGTGACTGAGGCGGCGTAAAAACTAGTGGTCTATCCCGGTCAAACATTTAACCTTAGGCCTTAAACTGTATTAAACTGAAATTCAGCAGCAGGGCAAGCCTGGAAGCTTAAAGGAAGAAGAGGTTCTCCAAGTATGAAACCGTAAAATTGCCATGTCATAGATGCTAGGATCGAGAAAAACTGCCAAGGTGATATCAGTCTTGGTATACGATTTCTGTGCTCCGCAGATTTAAATTTTCACTGTCCTTGCTTGTAAAAATGTGTTCTACACTACTACTGCCTTGGTAAACTGTTCAAGACTGTTTTTTTCAGAATTCAGTTCATAGTTATCATTCACAAGGGGTTCCCCATAACCCAGTACACGTCCAGAACAAAATCTACAGTTACTTCTGGCCCTCATTACTGCAGTGCAGAAACAACTGAACCCTTCCTCCAAAGCAACTTTTGCTGCTTGCAGCCCAAAAAAGAAAGGTTCAACAGTGGCAAGTAGGGGAAATGGCAGGTTGTATTTGCTCCACTTGTTTTCTTCCAGGTAGGGAGCAACATTTGCTACCTGACTTTCTGCATCCTCCAACCACAGGATGGAATTTAGATGAGGCGCAAATTCTTTTCTAGTAGGAGTCTTCTGGTGCTCATGCATGGATTATTCAGTGCAGCAATGCAGAGACATATTTTCTTGATCTATTCCAGACACTTCTCACTTTGGAGCAGATCATGTAGGGTATTTTAAGTGGTAAAATGTGTCAGCTGTTACTGAGGACCACAATTAGGACTACCATTTACAGGCTTCTCTCACCGCAGATTTCACTTCAAGGTGAATCAGATCCTTTCTTAGGGATATGCTTGTTGACAAAAAGCTTACGAACATTCCTATGCACCACAACCTGCACTATAGGACCTTTTTTTATGCTATGCCTTCAAACTCAACCAGAAGTCCACTCAACCGAGCCACAGTGAGCCCTCATATGCTCCAGGCCTCCTCGTGGGCTTGGCTGCAGGACATCGCCCCTTCCTTACAATCGGAAAGAAAAGGGGTGTTGCGAGAGCTAATTAGGAGAGGTTATCTAGTATTTGTATCAAGCCAAATGTCATGCTCAAACAGTCCTAAGTTATTACCTGTAGACCTGCATGTTTGGTTGGGAGAGTTTATGACTGTAGCAAAGCCTGAGTGGGAAATGTCGTGTGAGATACTTGCAGTCAATCCTTTGAGCTTGGTTTGGGTTTTGGTGAGCTATTTGCTGCGAGTAGGTGTGCCATTGTTATGGAGGTGTGGGAGAAGGGATAGCATTGATAATGCAACATTTGTTCTGCGTACCTCACTGAAGAATGATAGCATCGAGGGTTTGCTCCCCAGCTGGTCAATCACAGGTCTGTATGTGAAGAGAATGATAGCTTTGGAGTCTTCATCGTAAATACATCAGGCACTAAAATAATATGGGTGTTTGACGTGGCTTGTTGTGAAGCAGGTTGTGTTTCAGGTATTTGTTATGTCTCGTAGAGAGTAAAGATTTGTGCTGAATTTTAAAGTTTGGAAACACAACCTTTTATCGCAATCTTGCAATCTCATGGAGGATTAGGAAGCGTGCTGGCTTGTACTGAGAACAAACAACCTCACAGGTGCAACATGTTTAAACATAGTGCTTTTTTGTAGCAGTGGCAAATAAAGTGATGGAAGGAATGCTTGCATTAATCTCAGCCATTGGCGATCACTCAGGCCACATTCTAGTACATCCTTTTTTGTCCAAAGAGTCACTCTAGACAGAAACTGGCTGTACACAGTCAGTCCACATCCCCTCCAGATGGAATCACAAGCAAGTCAGACCGGTTTCAGTCTACAGAGGCCTCATCAATGACGTATAGCTTGAGCCCTGTGGCACAGCAAGCATTGGGCCCACATCGCGGCATATCCCATCACATTTAGGGCATCTACTTTAATAAACAACAAAGAGATGGAAGGAATGCCTCAATCAGTCTCAGGCACCAGCGATCACTCTGGGCCACAATCCAGTACACTGTATTTTGTCTATGAAAAACTGTGGAAAGGACTGAAGGCAAAGACATGGATGGGCAACATCAGGACATGATGAACACGTTACTTAGATTCAGTAACACTTCTCTCTAGCAGCACATTTTTCAACTTCTGAATTTCCCCAGGTGCCAGACTGGATCAGGAACTTTCATTATCGCAACTGCTCCTGTATGCCATCAGGTGGAACCATCGGACTCTGCTGTGACCTTCCTCTGCATCTGGAAGCCATAATGCTGAAACATATATGAGAATCAACCCTGTACTCTTTGACCTCTTCTGTGCCATCAGACAAAGAACACCCTTCAAAAACCGCTGTGCAATCTAACTTGAGACCTTTTAAGGATCCTAAAAGTCAACTCCACAGAACGTGGATGAAGGAGGGAAGTGAGGAATATGCATTCAGAAAAAGTATCCACCACAAAAAGAGTTATCGAAAGTTAAGTAACTTGTTCTTCAGATGGATACTTCTAACCATACACTGCCCACCTTCTGAACATATATCAAAGCATTACCTCCAAAGAAAGTGGAGGACCTGAAGCGTGATCTTAAATCAGGAAAACCTTCGGGACCAAGCTGGCAAAATGACCGTCCCTGCTGATCTGAGAGTCAAGGCAGTAAGGCCTGGTGAAGGTGGGGACAGTTGCCAATGTAGCCACTTGGAAGATAGCTAGCACCAAAATACCCCTGCCGTAGCAGCATTGGCTCTGGAGGATTAGGCCCAAATGGCCTGAATAAGGTTAGTTTCCTAATCCTGTTTCTCTTTTTAGCTCAGCAAAGCCAAAAAAAAGCTCATGATCCACATGTGCTCTTTTGTGGGCTCAATGTTAAAGCTAAGATTTCTATTCAGATCCAGACAATCAAGTCTCTCCATCTCCTTAGAGAAGCGATGAGGAAAAAAAAAAAAGCAGGTAGAGTGATGGAGGCATGATGTAAGCATGTCAGGTCGATAACACTTTGGGCAAAAAGTGATAGTGCCTGAATCTCAATTATACACACATCCCCTCCAAAAATTCAAAGATAAGCACCATCTTGATGGTCATTAAATTGAGAGAACAACTGTGCATGATCCGAAGGTCATACACATTAAGAACGTAAGGACCAAATTAAGGTTCCATTGAGGCATAATAATGTACAGGGGGGAACGTGCAAGTGAACCCCTTAAAAAAGAAACATCATAGGTGGTGACTTTGATAACTAATATAGAGCAAGGAAACGTAGGAGGACTGACATGGATGACGAATAACCTTTACAGTACCCATCACAAAGCCTTGCTGGGCCATAGCCAGAACGAATAACAAACCATTTTATAGTTAGGGCTGCAAACGGTAAACATGACGGTCTCTGCACCAGGCCACAAACATTGACTTATGACGGCACGCAATAACCAGGTTTGGTAGATGGGTGCCCAGCAGCGAGAATATCATCCACTACTTCAACGGGAATCACATCTGCTCAGTTGGTGCCACTCATGGCAAGCATGTGGATGAAGGTTGTTGATATTTGGGGCAGGACCATGCCCTGTTATTGACACAGGATGTGCTCCTCAAGTATGTGGATCGGTGGGGGGAGCAAGTCCTCAGGCTCAACAATAATAAGCTGAAACCCGATCCTTCCTGAGCTTCTTTAGAACTCTAGGTAGTAGAGGCAGCGGTATGAAGGTCTACAGGAAACCGGAGTCGTACTAGACGCAGAATGAGCTTGCCAGGAAGCATCACTTCAGAAACTCCATTGCGCAATATTAGTGATGCTGTGCATTCTTGGCAGTGGAGTAAAGATCCAGTCAAGGTACACCCCACCAATTGAAAGTGCCTTGGGGCATCTTCATCCAAAGATGGCATTTGTGGTCCGGCAACTGATGTCTACTAAGCTCATTCACCCTGGCGTTCAGAGAGCCCCATCAAATAATTGGCAATTATGGCCCTGTCCTTTCCAGAGACACCGTGCTTCGTGGCACAGGATTCATGACCCCACACTGCCCTGCTTGTTGCAGTACCACCCAACAATTGTGAAATCCGTTAAGACCTCAACAGTCTCCTCTTGGTGGATGGGAGGAAAGCTTTTAAAGCCAACCCAATGGCAAAAAGCTTCAGAAGGCTGACGTGGAGCTTCTGCCAAAAGATTGGCTCAAACTAGAGACAATCCATCCATCCATCGCTACAATGAGCTCTGGACATGGTACAGAGAACACCATGCTGCACGCAAGGTTGGAGTATAGCAGCCAACCTCGGAGATCCCGGACTGACTACTTTGAAATGCAGATGTTGTCAGCAAGGCAACTCCAATGCTGGGTACAGTGCAGGCTGAGTTTCGCCTACAAGGCCCATATATGCCAACTCCAACAGGAGATCAACAATTTGAACGAAGCAAATGCCTGAGAATAGTCTGCACCAGAACGCAGGAGTGAGTATCAAACTGAAGTTTGGCACACTCACTGCGTGGATGGAAAGGCCTTTAATGTCACTGTGTTCAGGATGGTCGCTATTAACAGAAACATCTGTGTAGGCTGCAGGTGTTATTTCTGCTCATTGATTGAAAACCTCAGGGATGATCAAAAGGTGACTGATCTGTAGGTGTCCATGACGGTCTGCTACGGGTCTGCCTTCAGCAGCCACTCCTCTAGGTACAGGGATGTATGGATCCCCACTTGTGAAAATGTGCTGCGACCACCGGCATCACCTTTGTAAATATCTGAGGGGCTATACCATGAACCGCACAAAGGTCCTGTGGGAACATGGTTCTAAGTCAATATCTTGAACCTGTTCTTCCGCAGGACGGTGTTCAGATGTTGAAGGTCTAGAGTCAGGCAGGGTCCACCATCTTTTTTAGGCAGCAAACAATGATAGAAATAGCACCTCCTACCCTGCTCCACCCCAGAACTCGCTCTATGGCCCCTTTAGCCAGCAGTGACTGAACTTCATGTACAAGTATGAGGGCATTATATGCTGTGGTGAGCCCACAACTTGAGAGAGTTCCATGTCTGGAGCATGACCAACCTCACGGTTTGTGTTCAGTGACATATAGATTCAACTCCCACTCTCAGATTGCATTTAGGTGCATCCGAAAAGCATTTGTTTCATGACTTAGAGTGAGGCTAGTAATCACAGGCAGACATTAGGCATATCTGTGACTGACATCTGCTTCCTGGAGTTGTGGCAATTCCCTACCACACTATTGCTGAAAACACAATTTTGGCATTGGTGGAATCTAAGAAAAGTTGGGAGTGGAATTCTGGATCAGCGGCTGAGTGTTCGGAAAGAAAGTGTTGAATGTTAATTCGCAGGGGTAGCACCTATATATGGCACAACATGTTCACTTCCGGAGATGGAGCGAGCTTACCGCAGAGCACAATGGTGCTACCTGCTAGCGTGTGGGATCTTTGCAGTGAAAACTTTCCAGATCTAGTCTGGCTCCTGGGGAAATTCAAAATGTGAGGAATATGTGATTATAAGTATCCATCGGAATGTAGAGTTTGAAATAACATCTAATGTGGGTTATGATTTTAGAAAAAAGTAAAGGAATACCACATTGCCATCGGCAATAGAGTATGCAACAGAGAGGTAAAAGGGGTTAGGAAGGGACATCTGCAATTAGAAAAGCTATGAAAGTTGCCTTTGTTTGGCAATATTGTTAGTTGTGGAAATGACTGATGGATTGTAGAGCGAGTTATTATAATTGCCATTATTGATTGCTATGAGGATAATGCGATTGACATAATTGGTCAAGAGTTTAGAAAATTTGGACCCATGGAGTTCGGTGTTCAGTTGAGGTGCAGCTGTAGGACGTGTAGGCAGATTGTTTATTTTATGAAGGCTGTCCTAGCTTCTAAGGAAGTGTGTTGGGTTTCGGTTTTCTCTTTTGTGTTGGATAGGTTTGTGTTTTTGAAAAGGGGAACACGCTTTATATCCTCTAGAGTTACGGTAAGAGTATCACCCCTTGTGATGTGCTTTGTGGAGAGTTTCTAGATTTATAGCATGATAAAGGATTTTAAGTGGTATATGTGCTATGTCACAACAAAGTTCTAAGCTCTGGCTCTGTAGGTCTCACCAGCCAGGTAGAGACCAGGCATTGCCCAAGCAGAAGGTATCTTCAAGCTAAACCACATGGAGGTTCCAAATACTCCAGCACATGAAGTGCAGTTTGATCCTGCCTTCTTAAATTTGCCTGGCGTTGGAATGTCCTTCACTAAGCATCAAACAAAAGGCAGACACAAAGAGCCCTTACTTGCTTTAGTGCTATTTGGGTCACAGAAGGGCTGAAATGTCACTAACTTATAGCTCAAGCACAAACAATCCATTCGGTTTAAGGCCATGGTGGACACACATTTCATCAGCCTGTTAAGGAGAAACAGCATCCCTACTATGTTGGCACATCTAACAAATAAGCAAGTAACAAATATTTGTAAAGCGCAAACGTTTACCTTGCAAGTATCTTGGTGCTTGCTTTGACCCTGTTCTCCAGGCAGGTCGCTCCCCTCACCGCCACGCAGCCCCCTGTGTGACCTGCATTCTGATCGCTGCCGCTCGTGCTAGCCCTCTCCCTTGGTGAAATTCCTGCTGTCTCTGTGCCTCTCCTCGCCCCTTTGCCTACTGTGCCCTGACTGCCTGTGTCCCTTTTGCTTTCTGTGTCCTGAGTGTTTGTGTCCTTTTTGCATTTTGTGCCCTGATTATTTGCACCCCTTTTACTTCTGTACCCTCGTTTTTGCGCCTCTTTTCCTCTCTTCGCCACCCGTTTCCCGCCGCTGCGTCCCGGCGGCCCCGCCCCCTTGTCCCCCATTGGCCGCCCCGCTCCCACCTCCCAGCTGCTCCTCCCTCCCTCTGCCCCTCATATGGAGGCCGCGCAGCGGGGGCGCCCAAGGCAAGCCCGTCTGCGCCCGTCCGCGCCTGGACCGCGCCCAGCACCAGAACCCCTGGCCCTAGCAGACCACAGGAACCCCGACTGAAATACAACACCGCCGCCCTCAACGCACTCAACACCGGACGACCTCCCGCCTGCCATCAAGCCACCCCGAAGCGCACCCATGGACCCTTCACCTGCCAAGCCTGCAAATTCACCTGCCTCCGAACCCGCACCCCTCCCCCCGGACCAGACATCGACAACACCAACAGCCACCTCAAGTGCATCCTGCTCAACACCCGCTCCGTCCATAAACACGCAGTCGAACTCTGGGACCTCCTCGACACAACAGCGCCGGACGTCCCCTTCCTCACGGAAACGTGGCTGAACGCCTCCTCAGGCCACGACATCGCCACAGCCATCCCGGACGGCTACAAGATCACCCGGAAGGACCGCATCAACCAAACCGGAGAAGGAATCGCCATCATCTACAAGAACACCATCAGCATCACAACCAACTCGGAGGACACCCTCAACGCTGCCGAACACCTACACTTCCAGATCCACACCGACCCCAAGACCACCCTCAGAGGAACCCTCATCTACAGACCCCCGGGCCCACGCACTCAATTCTGTGAAGCCATCACCGACTTCATCAGCCCGCACGCCCTCGCCAGACTACATCCTCCTTGGGGACCTGAACTTCCACCTGGAAAACAACAACGACAGCAACACCACCAGCCTACTCGACAACCTCGCCATCCTCGGACTCAAGCAACTTACGAACACCCCCACCCACTCCGCCAGCCACACACTAGACCCCATCTTCTCCGCCAGCAGCCACGTCACCTTCAGCCACTCCTCCGGACTACACTGGACCGACCACAGCTGCATCCATTTCACCTTCAAGAAGCCAACATCCCACCACCGCCTGCAACAGATGCTCCGCAGATGCTGGAGCAAAGTAACCACCGACCAGCTAACCACAGCACTGAACCAGAACCCACCATCAGACACAACTGACACCAACGCCGCAACCTACAACTTCACACAATGGATCACCAACTGCGCCAACGCCCTTGCACCACGGAAGACCCCTCCAGTACGAGCCGGCAACAGGAGAGCCACATGGTTCACCGACGACCTTAAAGAATCAAAGAAATCCTGCCGCACCCTCGAGAAAGCCTGGCGCCTCGAACAGTCAACAGAAAACCTGGCAGCCCTAAAAAACGCCACGCGCAAACACCACCAGCTAATCCGCGCCACCAAAAGGTCATCGTTCAAAGAGCGACTGGACAACAATACACACAACAGCAGGGAACTCTTCAGCATCGTAAAAGAGCTCTCCAACCCCAGCGCCAGCAGCAACGACATCACACCATCGCAAGACCTCTGCAACTCCCTCGCCACGTTCTTCCACCGCAAGATCGCCGACATACACGACAGCTTCGGCGCCCAGACCCCGCCCCCAGCCATCGAACCAACGCCCCCTCCCGCCACCCTCAACGCCTGGACACCCACCAGCACTGAAGACACCACCCACGTGATGAACACCATCCACTCCGGCTCTCCCTCCGACCCATGCCCTCACCACATCTTCAACAAAGCCGACGCCATCATCGCACCCCACCTCCAGAACGTCATAAACAACTCCTTCACATCCGCCACCTTCCCAGAGACCTGGAAGCACGCAGAAATCAACGCCCTACTGAAGAAACCCACAGCGGACCCTAAAGACCTCAAGAACTTCCGCCCCATCTCTCTTCTCCCCTTCCCTGCAAAAGTCATCGAGAAGACCGTCAATAAACAGCTGACTGCATTCCTCGAGGCAAACGGATCCCTCGACCCATCCCAGTCCGGTTTCCGAGCCAATCACAGCACCGAGACCGACCTCATCGCAGCCACCGACGACATCAGCACCCGGCTCGACAACGGGGAAACGGCCGCTCTCATCCTCCTAGACCTCTCGGCCGCATTCGATACCGTCTGCCACCGCACCCTAATCATCCGCCTCCGCAACGCTGGGATCCAGGGTAAGGCCCTGGACTGGATCGCCTCGTTCCTCTCCGACAGAACCCAGCGAGTCCGCCTCCTCCCCTTCCGCGGCCACCGAGATCATCTGCGGCGTACCCCAGGGACCCTCGCTGAGCCCCACTCTCTTCAATATCTACATGAGCCCCCTCGCCGCCATCGCACGCAAACACAACCTCAACATCATCTCCTACGCCGACGACACCCAGCTGATACTCTCCCTCACCAAAGACCCCGCTACCGCCAAAACCAACTTCCAGGAAGGAATGAGAGACGTCGCGGATTGGATGAAGCTCAGCCGGCTGAAACTGAACAAAGACAAAACGGAAGTCCTCATCCTAGGACCCTCCCCATCAGCCTGGGCCGAATCCTGGTGGCCCACAGCGCTGGGCACCGCACCGACACCCACGGACCACGCACGCAACCTGGGATTCATCCTGGACTCCTCCCTCACGATGACCAAGCAAGTCAACGCCATCTCTTCCACATGCTTCAACACCCTGCGCATGCTCCGAAAGATCTTCCAGTGGGTCCCCACTGGAACCAGGAAGGCGGTCACCCAGGCCCTCGTCACCATCCGACTGGACTACGGGAACGCCCTCTACGCTGGAACCCCGGCCAAAACTACAGAAAAAAATCCAGCGCATACAGAACGCATCCGCACGACTCATCCTAGACATCCCCCGCCACAGCCACATCTCCCCCCACCTGAGAGACCTGCACTGGCTCCCCGTCAACAAGAGGATCACGTTCAGGCTCCTCACCCACGCACACAAAGCTCTCCACAACATGGGCCCCGAATACCTCAACAACCGCCTCACGTTCTACACACCAACCCGCCCGCTACGCTCCACCAGCCTCGCCCTGGCCACCGTCCTACGGATCCGCAGAACCACCATCGGAGGAAGATCATTCTCCTACCTGGCTGCCAAGACGTGGAACTCCCTCCCAGGCCACCTGCGACTGACCCAGGACCACCTCACCTTCAGGAAACACCTCAAGACCTGGCTATTCACGCAGTAGCAGCAGACCCCCCCCCACCCCAATTAGCGCCTTGAGACCCGCACGGGTGAGTAGCGCGCTCTATAAATGTTCTGATTGACTGACTGATATTCAATCAAAATACACTTACTTCTGCATCATTTTTCCTATTACATCCTAGCTAGGGTCCTTACTACTTTTTCATAATAAGCCAGGTCTTTAGGTTTTTCCTACAGCCGGTGAAGTTCGCACTAGCTCTAAGTGGAGCTGGAAGTGTGTTCCACAGTTTAGCTGCCTTTAGTTGAAGGGTCCTTTCCTCCGACCTCACCTACTTGAATTTCAGAACACAGACTAGATTAACGGGCAAGGACCGCGCGTTCCTCTGTGGCCTGTAATATCTGAATTTTCTTTGAAACAACAAAGTCCTGTTCAATTTAAGGCCTTGCAGACCATGCTCATTGATTTTAAAACAATTCTCCACTTTACTGGAAGCAAGTTTTGCTCTTTCAAGGAGCTCGAGGAAGAGTTGTAGCTGGATTTATCCAGTGCAAGTTTTGCTGCTGTTGTTTGTACTCTATATAGTCTTTTAATTAGGTAGCCTGGTGCACCCAGTAAGAGTCCATTACAATAGTTGTTTCTACTCAAGACAGTACACTGAACCACTAGCTTCTTTGCTGGTTGGGGTAGTAGTGGGCCAATTTTCCTAGGATTCCAGAATAATCCAAAACATGTGGTTGCCATTTTGTTAATATGTATTTCAATGGATAGCTTCTCATCAACGAACCCTCCTAGGTTTCGAACTACCTGAGATATCTTACGTTTATCTGCGCTGGTCCATGACCAAAAATAATTCGGGAGTAAATAAGGCTCTTCGGAGGGAGAGCAACATAAGAATTACATTTTTCCTCCATTACATTTTAGTAAGTTCTTTTTCAGCCAGCTTGCTATCTCTTTTAAGCAGTAGGGGTGCGCCTATTTTTGCCCAACGACAACATTAACTGCGTGCTTGTCAATCAATCAGCATTTGTGGAGCGTGGCACGGTCACCCCTGAGGGTCTCTCGGCGTTGGGATGAGAGGTCTCCGCCGACAAGACAGGTCTTGAGGAAACTGCAGGAAGAGACGAGCAGAAAAACGCAAAACAGAGGGCAGAAAAGCAAACGAGCAGAAAAGGTATAACGTAGGGCAGTCAAACTAGCAGAAAAGAAAAACAGAGCACAAAAAAGCAAAACAGAGGAAGACAAACGAGCAGAAAAGGTAAAACATAGCAAGAAACGAGCAGAGGAGGCACAAACAGATGGCAGCAGGAAGACAGGCAGCACAGGGTAGCGGACTGCGGGCAAGCTGGACAGGAGACCTGTAGCAGGGGGGGCTGGCACGAGGACCTGCTCAATGAGGGTCTCGCTGCAGCCTTCATTAATTGGATCTTGGGGAGAAGGTGGGCGCTGGGTGGTGGGAGCGGCAGGAGGAGGGAAAGAGTGGAAAGAGGGAAGAAAAGAGCAGAAAATGCAAAACTGAGGGCAAAATAGAGGGTAGAAAAACAAGCAGGAAAGGCAAAACAGAGGGCAGAAAAACAAGCAGAAAAAGGCAAAACAGAGCAAGAAAAGAGCAGAGGAGGCACAAACAGAGCAAGAAAAGAGCAGAGGAGGCACAAACAGAGGGCAGCAGGTAGACAGGCAGCAGAAGGTAGCAGACTGTGGGCAAGCTGGACACGAGAACTGTCCAAGGGGTAGCAGGCACGAGGGCACAAGTTTACAAGAGAGATCCCGTAAGGTCTGATGAGGGTCAACAGTGGTCATAAATATATTTTGAAGAGGATAGGGCTCAACGCTGATCCCTGGAGTACCCCATATTCTGTTCTCTTAAACTCTGAGCGGAAAGGAGGTAGTGAAATTGCTTGGGTCCTATTTGATAAATAGGATTCAATCCATTCCAGTAAAATTACTTCCACCTCTATCTCCTTCAGTCTGAGTGTCAGTATTTGGTGGCTGACCATGTCAAACGCAGCTGGCAGATCTAACTGCTGTGTGCGCTTGTCTAAAGCCTGTCTGCTCGTTCTCCAGGACACTGTGACCTTCCCGGTAGCTTAATAGTATTTTGCTCATATATTTTTGCATCGTTTTTACGGATAGGGGAGTTGTGAGATTGGACAGTAATTACTGGGAGCATTTAAATTGCCCATTGGCTTTTTCAGGAATGGGGTAACCAGAGCTTTCTTCCAGGCTTGCGCTACTGTGCCGGTCATGAGATTGACTGCAAATCTGTAATAAGCTCGGATAGAATTCATCCGCCCTTTCTTTCCACATATTAGGTGATATTGGGTCCAGTAGGGGCCAGAGGAGATTGTCAGGGCCAGCGACATGGTCCTCCCCATTCATAATTTTTTTGTTTTCTAGTTTTGTGCTAATCACCTGTTTATGTTACTGTACTAGGTCTCATATATGGGTAGATCTTTCGACGATGTATCTTTGTTTAATGTCTCCTAGAATTAGCTCAATTATTTTGCTAAAAAACTCCAACAGTCTGCCACTCTGTTCTTGCGAAGGTTTTAGAGCTTGTTTCATAAAATCTGGGTTTGCTAGGTACCTTACTATGCCAAATATTTTTCTCAACGTATTTGTTGCTTCTGTGATTGCTTTCGTGTAGTGATTTTCTTTCGCTTTTCGAATTTCATTTTTATAATTATTCAGTGCATTTTTAACTGTAGCTTATTATCCTCTAATTATGTCCTCCACCACTGCCTCTCTAGTTGCTTGCATTTAGTTTTAGTTTCTTTTAAGGTTTCCGTAAACCACGGTGCTGATGGTTTGCGTCGCTGTGTCAGATTTTTATAGGTATTATTTTATCATGGGTTCCTTTAATTGATTCCTGTAAATATTCATAGTTCTTATCAACTGTAGCCCCTTCGTGGTGATTTGTGGTGTCAAACATATTTCTTCTTTAAACTTCCTTAATTTGTACAACGCGCTACCTTGAACTGACTTAACAGTTTTCTCATCCTCCGTTATGTTGGGCCTATGTATTTCGAAGGCTACTAGTATGTGATCTGACCAGCTTAGTGGGGTCATGTCCTTTACTTTAATCTAGTCAGTTGGGGCAAATATCAAATCAAGGGTGTTAAATGTTTGGGACCTCTTACGAGTTTTTCCAGTCCTATTATCACACAGGTACCAAAGAGTTATGTAGATTGGGTGAGTGTACTATCTTCTGCCCATATATTGAAATCCCTTAGCACGAAGCAGTTGGAGAGAATTAGTGCAAGATTTGTGATATATTTCAGAAATGGTTTTATGAAGTTATTTATTGTACCTGGTGGCCAATAACATAGGACTCCTGAAAAGGCTATCCCACTTTTAACTTTTTGGGAAAAGACTAGCAGGTCCACCCCCTGTATTTTACCAGTTTGTATAATAGTTCCCTCCTCCTCTTTTCTCTACTCTTGTACTCTTGATTGGTGAATTACTTGAAAACCTGGAGGGAGGGCAGGTTATTCCCAGATCAACATCGGACTCTGGGGAGATCCAGGTCTCTGTAACAAAGAGGCTATCCCATTCATTTGAGTCCAAAGGGATACTCACTTCAAGTGCGTGTTTCACCAGTGAGCGTGCATTTAGTAGACCACACTTGATCTTCTTTCCTCCTACCTTCATATTAGTCAGAGTTGTCATAGTGTTTTCCCTGTGCTTCAGGTGCCCCTTCCCATTCCTTTCCTTAGTTATACTTGGCCTAAGTTTTAGTAGCTCCCTACTTGAGTAAGTGATTCTTTCTGTGTGTCTCAGCCCTTCTGGACTTAAACCGGCGGAATGCCTAGTGTTGTGTAAAGTCGGTGCGCAGACGGGCTTGCAAAGGCACTAACAGTGCGCTCACTGCGTGCTTAGTTGCTTTAAAGCCCCTTCTTTGGCCCAAAAAAAACTAGACAGCTAACTACAGTAGCAGTAGTCATGGCCGTCAAGAGGCTTCAGAATAAAAAAAAGGAAGCAGCAGCACACGTTTTAAAACAGGTTTGTAGTTTATAACAGATTATTCCTAAAAACAATTTCTCCCCCGTTCTTCTGTGCAAAAAGAAATTAGGCACAGCATTGCCCGCATGCGAACCGCGGTTGCGCCAGCTTGGCTCCTTTATAGCCCCTCTTTTGACCCCAAACACAACTAGAGCGTTCACTACAGTCATGCTGTATGCAAACACAAGCATTCTCTTCTTACTGCTGTAATCAGGAAAACCACCATGACTGTTCGTTGTCGACATTGAGCGCCAAAACCGTGATCCCTACTGATGTTCCATTACAAACTACTTTGATACTTTGAGATGTTTTAGAAACTGTTTACACCTGTGAAAATTTTGAATGGTTGTCTTCATCCTCCAGGGTTCTATTTCAAGCTGTTCAAACTACTCTGCTCATGTCACACAAAACACAGAGACCAGGCCTTGTGGAGCACTCGCAACGAGCATGGCTGAAGTCTGGACAGCATGGCTGGCCACCAGCAGAGGTTGGGGTGCAGCACCTGGTTGGGGAACAGGCCCTGTGCCTAATTGCTTATGGGATTAATAACACATTACATTTATTTGCAATTGTTAGGGTCTGCTGATCCTCCGTGAACCCATCAATGGAGCTATAGGAAAATCATGAAATAAAATGGGGTTCTACACTGGAACTGGGCCCGCTGTTCTAAAACAAAAGTGCAAAAAACGTTTTCATTAGAACAAACAATGCATTTAGAAAGTTAAGATGGCTTTAAGAACAGCCTTTTTCTCCATTATTGTTTTGTGTAGACTTCTAGATAGAACTGGATACATTCCTTTAGGTTGCTTAGGAAAATCCTATTGCCTTCTGCTGTCAAATATTCTCAATTTCTTTTGAAAATTCCAGGCATGTCGAAAGTTCCTGTTGTAGAGGGATCCCATGGCATCGTTCCAGAGATATGTAGAAATCACTTTGTTGACATGTTTACGAGATTTATCTAATTGTGGGGGGGAAAAACTGGTCGGACCATTTTCTTTTTTACCTTTGACAGATGTCTGGATATACAAAGGCCGTGTAGTGCAAGAGATGCACCACATTTCCAAACGGTTCTTTTTTTTAAAAACATAGAGCAACGAAAGTGTCTCTGCCTAAATCATTCCCTCCCACAATGCAGAATCATTCAATTTGGTTGCTCACATGTCAAAGTGCTTTCGAAAGGTAAACGTTTATGGCAATTCATTCCATGTATGCCAATCCATGAAACTTTCACATTGGGCAATCCCATATCCTTTTCATCTCCGCAAAACCTTCCTGGCGCTGGAATCCAGCAAATAAGTTACTCTACCAGGCAGCTCGAAGGGCAAACTCCAATAAGAGTTGACTCCGACCAATACGATCTTTCATAAACTTCATTAGGGTAAAAAAGGAACTCTTACCCTTGCACCAAATTCGAATCTAAAGATACAGCTCAAACAAAATGTAGACATATAATGTACAAAGAGGAAAATGCACTATATATTTAAACACTTTACCCAAAAGCAACAGTGCAATATCTCTTAATCTTGGCATGAACTATAACTTTTTAGATTTGGCTCCATTTACCACTGTTCCAAAAGTGTGCACATGCCAGGCTGAATCAGAAAACAGTCCTCCTCCCTTAGCCTGAATGTTTGCAAACACTCATGTGCCTTGCCCCTGATGAAGACAGCAGATGGTGCTAATTTAAAGATGGACACTGGAGATTATGACTCAATTCCATTTTACACAGAGCATTACAATGGAACTCCATGTGAGGACCCGCACCTAGGCAGAGGTGCAAAAAAACAGAAGTCCAAAAGCAACAAAAAACAGGAAGACACCACGGATTTTCATGTATAAAACCCACTTTGGTACAACTCCTGTGTCCTGAAAGCATTGTTCTAGATACTAAGAGTGAATCTTTCCACCATTTTACAATGTGCAACTCAAAATTTGTATAATGTTTACCTCTTCCCTCCGTGTTCTGTTGTGCCAGTTCCCCAATAGCCAGGGATTCCTAGGTACCATAAACCATTCTTATGAATCCACTTCTTGACTGCAAATGATATAAAAAAAAAAAGCATGAAGAGAAAAGTGAGTGACCGCCACTTCAAGAGCTTGTTTCATCAGATACAGCCACATCAAACAACAATTCACAATGGGCCTCAGAGGGAGGTCGCAAGTCTGTACACACGATGACAGTACAACAGTTTCAGGAGTCAAATCCCAAACATCCTACTGACAATAATATATCCAATGCCCAGCTAAACATTATATCAGAAGCAAATTCGCAGAAGTCGGATGACGCTGCCCTCAACTGTTTGAGTTTGAGTTTAAAAATTCTTATATAGCGCTCTTACACCAGCGGTTTCATGGCGCTGTAACTGGCAGATCTCCTCAATAGGCAAGGAAGGGAGGTCGGGTAACAGAGGATTAAATGAAAATTTTGCTGAAGAAGTAGGCTTTAAGTTTCTTTCGAAACTGGGAATATGGGGTTAGGGATCTGAGATCAAGGGGTAATGAGTTCCAAAGGGTTGGGGCAAGGGTCGCAAATTTTGAGCCCCCCCACTTTTTCCGGCGAAACCGGGGAACTATCAGGAGGGATTGGGAAGAAGATCGGAGCTCCCTAGTTGGCAAGTAGGGGATAATCTCCGAAGAAATGAATGCAGGGGCCGTACCCAATCGAGCCTGGTAAGTGATAGATGCAAGCTTGAATTGGATACGTTCCCGAACCGGAAGCCAATGTAAAAGTTTCAGAAGGGGGGTGACATGTGAGGGTTTAGGAAGGTTAAAGACCAGCCGAGCCGCGGATGTTAGACCTGGCATCCTTGGTGTGGTTTTCCCATGTATTTTTGCCTCTGCCTCCTGTGTTTTGTCTGTGTGCTGGACGTCGTTTTTGCTGGTCTAGATGCTTTGGGCACTTTGCCACTGCTGATCAGATCCAAAGTACAAGTGTTCCCCTAGGTAAATTGTGAATATGGATTGGTGTTTCCATGATTTGCTTGTTTGACTTACTACTAACTCCCTACTACAGTGCACTATGTGTGCCCAGGGTCTGCAAGTCATCTACTGCTAGTGGGCCTGCAGCACAGATTGTGTCACCCACACAAGCAGCCTTGCAAAAGGTCCTCAGACCTGCCACTGCAGTGTCTGTGCGCAGTTTGGTACTGCCATGTCAACCTGGCAAGTGCACCCACATGCCAGGCCCTAACCTTGTGTTGTGTTTTCATCTGCTTAACATTCCCTATGATGTAAGTTCAGAATTTTATATGTCATGTTTAGAATGTTATAAGGTCATTGTGGAATGTATCATTTGTAAGTGTAGACAGTTATGATTTGTGATTGAAGCTGTATGCATGCCGGTTCAGCTCTTCGACTACATTAAAGGATAACTGAATTTACTGATGATCGTGAATCCTTTATTACACTGGCGACGAGGATGGGATATCGAAGAGCGGAAGAACCCACACCATTTCCTTACTAACCACATTAATTTCATCAACAATCAACACCAGTTCTAGGCTGGTTTGACCAAAAACAATTGCATATAATTTTAGACCCCCATAGCAAAGAACAGGTGTTGGTTGTTGATGACAGTAATGTGGTTAGTTCTAACAAACTTGCCTCTGCCGTTTTGGATTCCTGAGGACACTCTGTGAAACTTTGTCCACGCCTCGCGGAACCCGCTGCGCGGGTCCCGCTTCGCAGAGGGGCGCTTTCCTGGGCTGAAGCTGCTGCGGGGGTACACCAGGGGCCGAGGGCTGCGAGCAAGAGGGCTGGGACTCCATTTCCCAGGAGCCCCAGCAACCCGCGCCCGCTCCACCTGGGCTGCTCTCCCTCCCCGCCCCGCCCCCAACGACCAGGTGAATTAAATACCGGCTTGCCCTGCAGTTCGTGGGACCTTATAACAAACTTGCCTCTGCCGTTTTGGATTCCTGAGGACACTCTGTGAAACTTTGTCCACGCCTCGCGGAACCCGCTGCGCGGGTCCCGCTTCGCAGAGGGGCGCTTTCCTGGGCTGAAGCTGCTGCGGGGGTACACCAGGGGCCGAGGGCTGCGAGCAAGAGGGCTGGGACTCCATTTCCCAGGAGCCCCAGCAACCCGCGCCCGCTCCACCTGGGCTGCTCTCCCTCCCCGCCCCGCCCCCAACGACCAGGTGAATTAAATACCGGCTTGCCCTGCAGTTCGTGGGACCTTCTAACAAACTTGCCTCTGCCGTTTTGGATTCCTGAGGACACTCTGTGAAACTTTGTCCACACCTCGCGGAACCCGCTGCGCGGGTCCCGCTTCGCAGAGGGGCGCTTTCCTGGGCTGAAGCTGCTGCGGGGGTACACCAGGGTCCGAGGGCTGCGAGCAAGAGGGCTGGGACTCCATTTCCCAGGAGCCCCAGCAACCCGCGCCCGCTCCACCTGGGCTGCTCTCCCTCCCCGCCCCGCCCCCAACGACCAGCCCACCTCCACCACAGCTATAAACTAACACGTGAGTACCGCTGCGCGGGAGCTCGCCGGGAGAAGCCCGGGACAAGGGCGGGACCGTCTGTGGCCGTCAGGGGCCAAAGGAGGCCGGGCTGGGCCATACCCCTTATCCTTTCCACCCAAACTCTGGTTGAACTCTGCTTGTGCATAAGGTGATGCCCTCACCTGCAGCACGTGAAACTCCAGCAAGGGAGGGGGGTAGCAATACTGGGACGCTGGACAATTACTTCAAACCCGCCAAAGGAGATGGGGGCAAAGAAAACTCCCTAGAGAGACGTAGGGCGGACCGTCGGCGATCCATTGAATCAATGAAGAGTAGACCCCTGACTGAAATTATCCCGTATCCTATCTCTCAAGAGGAGGGTACTCCCCCCAATAGCTTGAATCCGACGACTCTTGAGGACTTCCCCCTCTTACTTCGGGAAATCCCAAGCACCCCTGGCATGCTGCCTGAAAAAGTCACAGACACAACTCCACTTTTGTCATCTGACACTCCAGTTAACCTGGTTATCCAATCTCCCCCCTCGAATATAAATAAGAAGAGCAAGCCAAAGCAAAGTGTTGTGGTGGAGATGCACATGCCTCCACCTAGCAAACGCAGTAGGAAGTCCATGGGGGGGCGGGGGAAAACCAAACTATCTCACCTAGATTTTGGCAAAAAACATAAAAATGCACTCCAATCTGGGAAGGACAATGAGACTGCGCCTATCGCTGTCCCCCCCAAAGATCCAAGCCCCAACACAGCTGCTATTAACAGCGATCCAGTGGCCAACACATCCAACACAAACCCCCCTCTCACATCTATAGGGAGTATAGAATTCTTATTTCGTTCCCTCTTGCAGCCTATTAGTGACAGCCTGAAAAAGGTTGAGATAAGGCTGACTATACTAGAGACATCCCTAAATACCTTAGTTAGTAAGCAATCCAAGAATGTGGGACCTTATCTCCCTGTAGGAAACGCCCCTAAAACAGGAGCTTTACAGGGTACCAACATAGTCCCCTCCCGGGGTGCTCCTACTGCTCCCCCCCTGCTGCAACTAATGGCTATTCCAGTCCAGCCACCGCGTAATAATCCAACTTATAGGCCTTTACAACCAACAGACTCTGCCCCCCAAAGCTCTTAGACAGGGACCAATGATGGCCTCCCCGAAGCTGGAAGCACCCTCCTTCTTCCCCCGGGGCGACCAGTCCCAAGACCACGGAGACCAGATCTGCCGCCAGAAGCTAATAATCTAACGGTGGTGTTAGCAGGTGCTCCTCAACTAAGAACTGGCGAAAATGAAGATTACCAATCCCTAAAGAAAAAGGTGATCAAGTGGCTAAATTGGAACCGACCCTTACCATCTCATTTTAACAACGAGATTATTATGGTTAGAAGGGTCCCTTGGCTAGGGAAGACCAGAAAAACAATAATAGGGGACTGCATTCTGGTAACTTTTAAAGATCCGGGCACCGTTTTGCATATTTGTGAAGGAGTAAATCGTTCATTGGATTCCACCATCCAGACCCGCCCAGTATCCTTTTTCTTCCCTCCTATTCGCATGCACTATGCTCCTCTGCATGACGAATGGATAAGGGTGGAACGTAGACGCGGACACAAAGCTTATGCACAGCACCCTAACTTCCAAGTGCCTGATACACCCTATTTCCACTTCAATCGTTTTAACTGCTTGAACAGCTTGGATGGGGTTGACTGACTCTCTGCTCAAAGCCCAGTGACTCTGGATAATGGCACCGACGGATTTCCTGATCCATCTCCCCCGATCGCTGGTAAAATTCCTGGTCTATTGAATGTCACGGTGACCCCGGACAATGGCTCTTACAGACCCTCTGATCCACTCGCCCGTAGTGCTGGCAATGTTACTGAACTATTAAATGGTCCAGAGCTCCTGGATAATGGCCCCTGCAGTCTCCCTGAGCCATCTGCCCCCACCGTCGGTAATGTCCCAGAACTATTGATCGAAGCGGCACCTGTAACCATCTCCTCCAACCCTTCTGGCACGGCAACTGACACCTCCGAACACCTAAGGCTAATCTGCTGGAATGTTGCTGGACTGGCCAACAAACTGGGTGACCCGGACTGGGTAAATTACATCGAGACTGGAGATGTATGTATGTTCCAGGAAACCTGGGCTAGAGAGAATTATGGTCATCAAGGCTACATGTCCTTTTCCATCCCAGCTAGGTGGGAAGGCAAGGGCCGTCCGTCAGGGGGGCTGACGATCTGGGTTGCATCTCATCTAGGCTGCACGGCAACACGGCTGCCGGCTAACTCAGAAGACATTCTTGTGGTTTCATTATCCTGGCCTAACCAAGCCAAACTTGTGTTAATTAACATCTATTCTAGGCCAGTGGGAATTGCAAAGGAATCACCGACCATAGATGAACTCACGAACTTTATATCTGAACTACCGAGTGATTCATTTTATGTGGTGGGAGGGGATTTTAATTCTCATTTTGAGCCACTTCCTGGTCTTTCGGAGGGGTTCTCATCGGAAGAAGAGGCCAGATGGGCAGTCCCCCCAGTGGAAGCTCCCCCCCCAAAAGCTTGGACCCCACTTGCATTACAAATCACAGCTCTAACCCTAAAGTTCGGAATCAGAGCCTGTAACGGGCGAATGAAATCAGATATACCCAGTAAAACCACCTACAACAGACTGGGAAGAGAGTCCCGCTTGGATTATGTCCTGGCCCAAATAGTGAAGTGGCCGACCATTCAGGATTTTAGGGTTATGGAACGGTCAGATAGCGACCATAATGCGCTCGAGCTCGACCTGGTCACCCCTGGCCCTCAAGCTCCTGTGACCAATGTAGAAGGGAACAAACCTGCGCTTCTCCTGGAAAATAGTAGGAGAAGAATCAGGTGGGAGCACTTGGTTACAAGTAAGAACAAACTCCCCATGCTCTATGACGGGATAACTCCCATCTTGGAAACTGTGGGGAGTTTGGACAACGAGGCAAGCAATAATGATTCCCGGGCTAAATTGTACAAGGCTCATGAGGACCTTATAAAGGCTGCGGCCCCTCATCTCTCTAGTAGCTCACGAAAACCTAGACAGGGGCGACAAGGCAAAACAACATGGTATAGTCCGGCATGCAGAAGGGCAAAAGCAGAACTCCTCAGACTTATTAAGGAGGGACTAGGGGGGGGTAGCCTAAGACAAAGCAGGCGGGCTTACAAGAAACTAGTTACCCACGCTAAGGCCGAGTGGGAGGAAAATCAGTGGGAAGAACTTAGCAAGGCCCTAGCGACCCAAAACCAACGTCTGTTCTGGAGGATAGTGAATGGGGGGGTCGGGGCATCTTCAATCGGCAATAGAGCCCAATATTGCCCCAGGGGTGTGGCAGGCTCACTTTCAGTCTCTTTACAGTTCTGAGCCGGGAGAATCTCCTACTGTCACCGAGGTTGGTTGGCCAGGCTATGAAGGAGAGCTGATAACGCTGGGTGAGGTCACCGCTGCCATCTCAGGTCTTGCTTCTGGAAAGGCGCCAGGACTGGATGGCTTACCTGGGGATATGTTCAAACAGGAGCCCATTGTATGGGCCCCCTACCTTACTGCCCTTTTCAATGGAGTTCTAAGCGGCATGGAAATCCCTGGTACTTGGCTGGGGGCAGAGGTGGTCCCTATCTTTAAAAAGGGCTCGCCTCTCCTCCCGGCCAACTACAGACCCATCAGCTTAATCGACGTAGCACAGAAGCTGTTTGGCAGGGTTTTGCTGAATCGCCTCCAGGATTGGATGGAAGAGGTGGGTGCCCTTAGTCCCTATCAGGCGGGATTTAGGAAGGGGGTATCCACAGTGGACCAGGCTTTTAGGTTGAATCTCATCTATTGGAGGGCAGCAATATTCGAGGGCGGCAGTCTGTACACAATTTTTGTGGACTTACGGGCCGCCTTCGATCTGGTGCCCAGGGGAAAACTCTGGAGCGTCTTGGCAGAGATGGGCGTCCCCCCGGACATCCTAGTAATCTTACAGAGGCTTCACCATAATAATTATGCCCGAGTGAGGTGTGGGAGGTCGGGGGAATTGACCGATAGATTCCCCGTTGACCGAGGGGTAAGGCAGGGTTGTGTGTTGGCACCGACCCTGTTTTGCCTCTTCGTCAACGGGGTAATCGCCCACCTAAATGCCACCGATTATACTGACGCCCCCAAACTTAATGGCAGCAGGGTGCCCGCAATCATGTTTGCGGACGACACCCTGCTGCTATCTAAAACCCCCATGGGGATACAGAGGATCCTTGATTCATTTGTAGCCTTCTGTACGGACAGAGGGCTAGAAATCAATGCGGCCAAAACTAAATTCATGGTTTTAAATCCGAGCCAAAAATTGCGGCCGAATCCGCAATTGGGAGTAGCACGGCTAGAGAGGGTTGTCACCTTTGAATATCTAGGTGTGACTCTCAATGAAACCAGGACTTGGGGATCCCACCAGATTAGGGCGAACCTCAAACTTACACAAATTACTGGGGGTATCGCCCGGATGATGACCGGCTCCTCATACCGCCCGCTGGGGGCCCTAATTCAGATATACAAGGCCCAGGCCAGGGGAGCGATCATGTATGGGGCGGAACTGTGGGGACACACACCATGCCATAGCCTGTCATTAATAGAAAACAAGTTTATAAGACAGATAACCGCGCTTCCCCCCAGTACCCCGCTCCTCCCCTTGAGGCTTGACCTCGGTCTATGACCATTATCTGATGAAATAAGCCTGAGACCAATAGCCTTCTGGCGTAGGTTGTGGAGCAGTAATGATCTTGCAGCATACAGGGCGGAACTGGCAGAATTATTGAACCACCCAAAAGCGCTCCGTATCCCTTGGGTCAAAAACATCCAATCCACCTGCATGGAACTAGGGCTCCCCGACTTATGGACTGACCCTGCGAATGCCGCACTGAATATCTCTAAAAGGTCCCTGACTAACGTATACCACGAACGCAAATTAGCTAGGGCCCGAGTTACCCAGGCAGAAGGGTCTCTATCCTCTGTGTTTTTGCAAAGCAAGGACCTTTATAGGTTTGAGAGGGTATTGGATCCTATCTTTCCGGTACTTGCTAGGAAGCTGTTTCTCCAATGGAGATACGGCTCATTGCCCTTTCGGTCCTTTACAAGTACTTGGTCATCGCCCCCCACTACGACGCAGTGCCCGGCTTGTGATGCCTTGGAGGAAACCGATTTACACGTGGCCTTCTTCTGCCCAGCCTACAGGGCAGCGCGGAAATACTGGCTTCTTCCCTTGATTAGGAATATGGGCGGCAGGGAATATGCTCCAATGTATAGGATTTTAAAATCTGATCTCTCTGGTCCAACTGTCCTCGCATTATCTAAATTTCTTACTAATGTTTGGCATACGCGCAACCGCATTTTAAAGGTGTTGGGTCCCCCTTAAAATTTTAGATGCACAGTTTTTATTGTATTTTTAACATATGTACTTCCAATGTTTTAATGTTTGGATTTATTGTGATTGTATATGTGTATTGTTTTTCTTTTATGGCCAAATGGCCGAAATAAAGATTGGAAAGTAAGGTTAGTAAGGAAATGTTAAAAGAATTTCCAAATGTTTTCAGCAATGTTCTAGGTAATTTTAAAGGATTTGAACACAAAATCATTATCAAACAAGATGCATCTCCTAAGATACATAAATGCCGGAATATTCCTATTTTGGTAAGAGATGAGGTTAGTAAGGAATTTGATCCCTTTTCTTACATGAGTCACCCCTAAGGTAGGCCCAAGGTACCCCTGTGGGCAGGGTGCAGTGTATGTGAAAGGTAGGACATGTGTGTATCATGTCCTGATAGTGAACTATAGTGAATTTTGTTTTTCACTATTGAAAGGCTATCTGTCCCATAAGATAGAATGGGAGTTTATTTATAACATCTTATAAATATAACTTCCCTTTGGGCCAAGATCAGAAGGAGAAGTTTAGTATGCCTGAACTCAGGATATAAAGATGCATCTTTTAGTAAGGATGATTTTTACATTCTGTGCTTGAAAATACCACTTTTAGAAAGTAGGTCTTTTCTTGCTTAGCCATCCTGTGTGCTTCTGCTGGTTTGTGGATTGACTGTCTGGCTTTGGAGAGACAGGGGCTGGGGATGAGCATTCACTGTAGACAGCCACGGGGGGGTTGAGGTGTGTCCTGCCTTTTCTGGATGAGTCAGGGCTGGGCTGAATAGACCTGGGCTGCATTTAGAGTAGGGGGAGGAGATTTCCTTACATCTGAATGGGCCTGGTCTGCCTTGCACAATGGTGTCTTCACCTCCTGCCGGTAGGCTGGACCAGAGAGGACAGAACTGGTTTTGACTGAGCACAGAGCCTCTCTGCTACCAGAGACAAAGGAAAATTATGTGTAATTATTGGGGCCCGGAACTTTAGAATACTTCTGGACTCAACAGGAACCTCTGCCAAGAAGAAGAGCTAGGAAAGCTGAAGGAGAAGTACTGCCCCTTTGCGGAGTGCTATTTGGGGTTGGCCTACAGTAGCTCTTTCTGGCAAGGAGAGGATAAAGACTTTGCTGTGTGCTGTGTCTCCTGCTTGAAGAAGATCTCCAAGGGAAAGTAGAGCTTGCCTCCTGTTCTGAAGTCTCAGGGACCCAAAACCTTGACCGACAGCTCCCCTGAACTTCCTTACTGGGAGTTCTAACCTGCCAATAGGTGCCTGTTGCTGAGCTGGGCCTCTGGAGGTTGTTCTTGCTGCTGGGAGCTGGAAAAGAGATGCAACTACGAGAAGCGCAACACATCTGTACCCGTTTCCGACACATCACTGCCGTGCGGGAAGAATTTCCACGCATCGCCATCGATCCGCTGAGGAAACCGACGCAACGCCTGCCCACGGCTGGAGAAGTCACCGCACGCCGAATCCCGTGCACCAATATCCGAAGTCCGAGATCACCGCACCGATTCTGACGCAGGCCCTGTTGTGCGGCTGCAAAACAAACGCATGATGGGACCGCGACTGGAGAGATCAACACAGCACCACTGCTGCTGCCGCCTTGAGACCCGAAGCATTCCCGATCTCCATGCATCGCACCAGGGTGCCAAGTCTGCATCAACGCTGGGGCTGCAGTAATAAACCGAAGCATCACCTCAATGCTCAGTAATAAACCGACGCATCACCTCCCCTTCAGTAAAGAACCAACGTATCACCTCCCCTGCGTGGCAGTAAGGAACCGACGCATAACCTCCCCTGGAGTAAGGAACCAACACATCTCCTTCCCTGGGCTTAAGGAACCGGTGCATCACCTTCCCTGCAGCGGTTTTAGTTTATGATTGTGACGCATCCAAGCTACTTTGTGTTAAAAGTGTTGCATCTATAGTTTGTTATGGACAGAACTGTTTTTACCTTCTAAGGATTACATTTTTGATTACTATATTGTGGATTTTTGTTGTTTTGGTCTAGTTTGGTTTAGATAAAGATCACATATTTTTCTAAACTGGTGTGGTGTCCATTTGTAGTATTTTCACTGTATTACTGTATGTGTGCACAAATGCTTTACACACTACCTCTGCGATAAGCCTATCTGCTCATGCCAAGCTACCAAGGGGGTGAGCAGGGGTTATTTTAGAAGTGTATCCCCCTTTCCTTGATTAGGGAAAAGGATTCCAACTGGGACAAAGGTGCAAACCATTACCAATTACAGACCCCCATTTCTAACACCAACTTTAAAACATTCAGCAGAAATCAAAGTCAAATGTGAGTTAAGAAAAGAGGGATGTAAAGATGCAGAAAATATTCCAGGTCTCCTACGTTTACCATTACTTAGTAAACAGGCATTGAACAAGAGACTATGTTGACATTTGCATAAGGAACTGTGTTAAGCTTTCACTTGACCTTGAGCATCTTTGATTTTTCATGCAGAAAGATTTAAAAGTGGGCAAACAATATGATGAGGTTGCCGGGACAGGAAAACTAATACTGGGGTGAAAAAGTAGTTGAAAGCAGCAGATATGTGAGGATACGTTTGTTACAACTGTACATTATAGTCCAAGCTCTACGTTAGCTGGAGGCCACTACTGGTTTAGTATGTGCCAATCTAAATGCCACGTCTAGAGTATTATATTTGGTCCGATGCTGGATATCACCTCTAGGGTATGGTTTCCAGTTCTGGGGTACTTATCTAAAATCTTGCACGTCTTGCATTCAGTTTGGGAGCTCAACACTGGTGTATTGTGCAATTATGAGGACACTGATATTTATGACATTCACACAGCACATTCCTGCACAAAGTGCACTTCTCTGCCAGCGCCTCTAGATGCTGTGTTCATTTTTGGAGGTAAACTCCGGTGGAGTCTGCCATGTTCCAGAGTCCTCATTTGTAATATGCCCATTTTGAGACACCAGCTGCAGCACTGGTATACATCAGCAACGAAATACTAAGGTATGCGGACGAGCTATGTTACTAGATTGGGCAACACAGAGGAGCTATTCACAGGTAGCAGGATGGTTGTAAGAAGGAGCCACACATGCCATTACCATGCATGCCTTTACAACGTGTCCATGACAACGCATACGCCTTTACCACGCAAAATATTACCACGCATATGCCTTTACCATGCATGACTTTACAACGAAAATGTATTTCGCAGGAAAGTATAAAGTCTTGTATGACCTCACATATTACATCACTCATGACATGGTCAAGGACATCACTGATGACATCTCAAATGACATCACTGATGACATCCTCCCGTGAATGTGTTTCGTAAACATTTCTGAGCCTTACAGATATATCAGTTATGCCAAGCGTCTCCTGAAGTAGGGGATGTCCCCCTGTGCACAGCGTGGGACCCTTACGGGTTTGATGATTCAATGATCAGTACATCGTAGTTTGATGTATGGTGAAAAATAGTCAAAGACTATGTTTTGATAGTTGATCTGCTGATATTTAATTAATCATATCACAAAAGATTAATCCATGGGTATTCAAAACATCAATCCATGGTTAAGGTGAACCTTGCCCAATGCATTTCGGTTCGTACTAGACTTGGGAACTTGGAAAAACACTGACTGCATGTCGTTAAACACATGTCCCCTGACGAAGGTCTAGTACGGACCGAAATGCATTGGGCAAGGTTCACCTTAACCATGGATTGATGTTTTGAATACCCATGGATTAATCTTTTGTGATATGATTAATTAAATATCAGCAGATCAACAATCAAAACATAGTCTTTGACTATTTTTCACCATACATCAAACTACGATGTACTGATCATTGAATCATCAAACCCGTAAGGGTCCCACGCTGTGCACAGGGGAACGTCCCCTACTTCAGGAGACGCTTGGCATAACTGAATTCATTTACACTCTAGACCAGAGAGTGAAACCCCAGTAGCACGCCACAGCCGATCAAAACGAACAACAAGGATAGTGCACATATCAACCCCCTTTCTCATTATTTGGCTTACAGATTTATACAAAGCTACAGCATAATTTAAATTACTATTCTTTCTGTACTAGTAATTAACCATATCATTTGTAACATATCTCCTCCGAGTGGCTGTCTGTATCAGTGTGTGAGTGGGTGTGTGAGTGGCTGTATAGGTGAATTAGTGGCTGTATGAGTGGCTGAATAGGTGTGTGGGTGGCTCTCTGAGTGGCTGTGAGAGTGGTTGTAGGGGTGAGTGGCTGTATGGGTGAGGGAGTGGCTCTGAGTGAGTGAGTAGCAATTTCAGTGTGTGTATGGGTGAGTGGCTATATTGGAGAGTGAATGTTTGCGCAAGTGGCTGTAAGGGCGAGTGAGTGGGTGTGTGAATGTTTGTATGGATGTGTGAATGGGTATGTTAGTGGTTCTGTGATTGGTTATATGGGTGAGTGAGTGGCTGTGTCAGATGTTGTTTGGGTAAGTGAGTGGGTGTGTGAGTACCTGTATAGGTGAGCGACTGCCTGTATGTGTGTGGGTGAGCAAATACCTGTATGGATGAGCAAGGGGCTGTGTGAGTTTCTGTATGGGTGATTTAGTGGTTGTGTGAGTGGTTGTATGATTGAGTGGATGTGCGAGTGGCTCTATGGATCAGTGAGTGGGCTGTGAGTGCTTGTGTGGGTCTATGAATGGGTTTATATATATGTGAATAGTTAGCCAAGGTAACTATAACTGCTGAATTTCACTGGTTTTGTATGAGTGAAATCTGAGCCTAACTATAACATCCTTGTAGCCTTTGTTTTTTTTCAGTGAATTTCTATGTTTTAAAAAAATTGTATTTCTCAACTGTAACCTGTAATCTTTTAGAATGGGTGTGTGATTGACTGCATAGGTCGATGAGTGGCTTAGCATGTCTGTGAGTGGATGTGTGAGTGGCGCTAAGGATTTTAGGCATTTGCATACTTAGGGTATTTAAAAGGGAAAACCATGGACTCTGCTCTCTCCAGGAGACAAAAAAGAAACCACTCGTCAGAGTCACTACAAATCAGATTGTGCTCAATTAGATCAACAATGCATTCACCTCCATTAAGGATTTCAGATTGTTTTCCAACGTGGAATACAAGAGGAAATGCATTTGGTTTGCCTTTGCCAAGTCTAAGAAGTTATGATCGTTTGTGCTTTGCTGAAGTGGAGCTTCAACTGGGGCACCTGCTATGTTTATATTTGTAAGTGCTTCCTGTTGAGGTTTAACTTCTGTGAAATGAGCACCAGGGCCAGACTCGAACCTCCTTTTTTCCCCAGAAGAGTCCCCAGTTTTGCCAAAAAGGTCTACCCAGCTGCAGAACTTTCATCTTTTTAAAATGTAAGTGCTACCTTGTTAGGTAAATATCTCATGCATATTTTGCACTACAGCTGTGTAAAGGACCACAGGGTAATGTTTCCAGTGACCTTGTGTGCATGTAATTTTGGCACTATGATTGTTCAAGCGTCTTCATCCACGAATCTATGATAACGTGAATTCACATCAAGAGAAGATGACGAGACTACAAAGACGTGAATCTCCACCAAACAGGGGTACTTCCCTTAACTAAATGACATAAGAGCTTCTTTGTTTGGTGGAGATGTCCTCGTATTCCACTTCATCAATAATGCGTCACCACAATCGGCTGCAAACAAGCTCCAGGGCATTTTGTTAAGCTGTCCACCAATGTGAGAAAGGGAGAAGATCTTTGCATACTACTTACCACCCGGGGTGAGGTTAAAATTGAATGGGGGCTCCCTCCCGAAACGAGTTCGGCCCTATAGACCCCATCACCCAAGGCCAGACCTTAATGTAATGGGGAGCGGATCCACGTAGCCACCCCCTTCCCCGGGGCTGGCCACATCTCCCTGGGTGCCCTTGTCCCACCCAGGGCACCCAGTGTGCATGTTGGTGCCTCCTGCAGGAGCCGGCATTGCTCTCGCACACAGGGAGCTTCTGGAAATGTAGCTCCCTGCGTGCAAGAGCAATACTTTCACCTCTTTCCCTGCCTGCATGTCTGTGGTCAGGGTAAGAAGAAACCTCCGCTTCCAACATGCAGGAGTGGTTTGACAGCTCCTTCTTGCTGGAAGCAGAGTGTTTGCTTTTGCTTGGTAGGGGCTGGGAGCTCCCGCCAAGCAAAAGCAAACCGCTATCTCCCCAGGGTGGACACCTCGGGAGATAGCAGAAGCTGGCCCTGGGGCGTGGCAATCCCCAGGGCAATATATGGCTCCAGGAGGGAGGCCACGCGTCCCCCTTCCTTTGTTTTGCACGGGCCGGCCCTGAGGAGGTGGCACATGGGGCCGTATACGGTCCGAGAGGGGGGCCGTATACAGTCCGGGAGGGGGGGGGGGCGCGGTTCTCCCACCCTCTTTTAAAAAAAGAGTAATTGCCCTGGGGAGGTGGTTATCCCCGGACCGGGGGTCCACGCACACCCCCTTTTTAATGTTTATTGTAGCCCCAGGGAGGAGGTGGTCTCCGGAGGGGTCCTCAAGGCCCCCTGATTATTAGTAACATGAGCCCAGGGGAGGTACTGGTCCACAGGGCATAAATAAGCCCATGGAAGTGGGACATGTGCGCCCACCTCTTTTATACATATCTGCATGCCCTTGTGACCTGGCCCACCAAGGGGCGACATTAAAAACAAACATGGGAGACCAAGCTTTTTTTTTATGCCGATATTCTCGTGTATACTCAAATTTTGCCAAGATTTTTTAAAATGCTTATTTGCCCTGCCGGGGCCCCTGTGGGACACCAGGACCAAGGCTAGGGGTTATGGTATTCATACCCTACCCCTTTATCTTTTTATTTGAGTTTTTGGGGGGGACTCGGCTGAAGCCAAGTTCCAAGATGTCTGCCAACACTTTCTGGTTGAAGTGTTGGCAGCCAATCATAGCTTTGCAGATCTCTGCCCGAGCTTGTGATCATTTGTGAAAGCTTCACAATCATAAATATACAAATTTGTGTTTGTCCTAACTGAAAGCGTGATTTGTGAGCCAAAATCTACCTTTCTGCCAAACTCGGTGTAATTCTGTCCAAAAAATAAACTTGCCACCCAAAAACCCCTAGCCACCCTAAAAATACCTTTGCCACCCAAATACCCTCACCCACCCCAAACCCTAAAAATATACTTGCCAACCAAAATCCCCTACCCACTCTACACCCTAAAAAAATGATTGCCACTCAAATACCCTTATCCACCCCAAACCCTAAAAATACCCTTGCTATCCAAATACCCTCACCCACCCCAAACCCTAAAAATACCATAGTCACGCAAAACCCTCATTCACCCCTAAACCCTAAAAAATCCCTTGCCCTAACATACTACAGACAGACAGACAGATAGAAAGACAAACAGACAGCTATATTACCTAGTGGCAGTCGCCAGTAGGCAGTTATAGTTAGAACCATATTTCCATAGGAAAAGCATTTTTGAACCCGATCTGATGAATCCTGAAGAATCTTCACAGAATTTTCCCCAAATATAGTGCCCTGGTGATTTTTGTTGGAACAAGTATTTTGACCTGGCAGAAGCCAGACTTGATGGGGATGCTTTTAGGAAGCTTACCCACTTCACAGATACCCTTAACCACTGTGAGGTTATAATCACTAGTAACTACATGCATAGCACTTGATATGTTGGACATGGTTACCTTAGCACTGCATGGAGAGACTGGACTAATACAGAATTGGACAGCCTGTCAGAAACAAGGCTACAAAGAAAAGTCAAGTTGGCTTCAAGGACCTATTATCTCCCGTGACATACACTGTGTCATTTACAGACCTAACCAATGCCTAGGATCATTCTAGGTCCACTGCGGAAAAAAAAAGTTTGTTAACCTTTTGTTTAATTTTATTTTCTTAGTTCTACTTTTTTGTATAGTGGGAAGTGACTTTCCGGATGCAATTCATACAGTTATGCAATATCCACTTGAACAGTGTTCAACACAATACTTTAATAGGGTCTAATAATCTTGTTCATAAATAAAGGTGGTTAGAACAACTTAGGTTTTATGCACTTGATGTCAAACAACCCAGAAAAAACACTCACTAAAAACCCTACTTCTAAGGACAGATTAACATATTTGTAACTTTAGTAGTGTTAATGAAAGAATGGTTCGGAGTGCTCACATTTTACAATAAGGAAGGGGAAGCAAATGAAAGTAGTAACCCATCTCGGAGGGCCTACACATTTCACAACACCCATTTCAAAATCCAATGACGTATAGTTATGCAATATTCTCGTGAAGCCCAATACACAAATCGTCTGTGCCATCTACCAAGAGTAGGCGACAGACCGCCCCACACCACTCCATTATTTAGAATGTACCACCAAAGCCTCCACCCACACCCTCACAACCCATACCTAGCTCACAAGATCCAGGCTCTCCTATACTGAACAAAAAAGAATTTGCACCATTCTGAAATACTTGCAAGTCATAGGTCTATTAATTACCAAGTGTGTAAGACATAGGTCTGCACCAAGGCACCTAAAGGGCAAAGCAAAGCCCTTTACCACCTTAATTTAGTGCTAGACCGAGGACTGCAATAACAATACCAAGATTTGGGTTTGCTTCACGATCTTCGAGTAAAGACATGAGAACTGGGGAGAACGTGCCATTACTTGCCTTATTTTAAGAAAGAAATTATAGTATCACTGTTTTCTTTTACAACAAGAAGCTCCTAATCCATGCAACCACATGTGGCTCCTCGCATTTTCAGAGTGCTTCCTTGGGGGTGCTGGGCTCAGCAATCACACTTCCTGAAAATGATGTGGTGGACCGCACATGACCTCTCTTGTGGAATTCCCCAAAGATGAGGGGAGGAGATTCTCAGAGTTGGCAGAGTAAGCCAAAGATACAGAATGTTCCTATCCTATCTATATATCCACTTGGGTCTCTGGTTCTGCCCACAGCAACAGCAGGGCCAGTTCTACAGCAAATAGATTCTAGATGGCCATGTAGAGCTGCATGAGCACAGGCTAGTCAGATTAAAAAGTGGCCCATTTATCTGGAAATTGAGAGTCAACACAAGACTTTGTTTAGGCACAAGTAAACGTTTGCATCAACCCTGTTCCACGCATGCAATGGGTAATTTATTTCACATAAATAAATCGATGGAGTTACTTACTGTCTCCTGATTTTGCAGCACGTTGATAAAACTTTAGCTCCGAAAACAAAGGTCCATTTTCATGATATTCCTGTGAACAGATATGTATTAGCTTTTCGATTTTTTTAAATAATATTTTTATATATAACATACATGCACAATCTTTACAGTTTTTTTGTTTGAATCTGTTTATTGAGATTTTTCATTTTTACAATACAATGACAAAGCAAATGATGGGTAGCACGGTATACAATAGAAGACATAAGGAGGACATATACTGCTGGCAAGATATTGTGATGAGGATGGGATGTTATGTTAATAATACAGTTGAGTTACAGTAGTGAGTAAACACCAGCAAACCCATACAATAGGATAAACAATAGAGCTTAGACCCCAATTAGTGCAAAAAGAACAATTGATGGACGGAATACAGAACACATCAAAACATTCACCCCCAGTCAAGAGATCTGGGTTAAATCCATCATTCTTTTGCTCACCATGCCACCCCAGTTTAGACCTGGCCATATGCAAGTCAATCTTGACCCTGGGCCTCATGGGAACAGTCCAGCCCGAACTGCCAAGCCAGGTCCTCCCTGGACCAGAAACAAGCATCCTAGGACCGGTTTCGGGGTTTCACCCCTCTTCAGCCAGGATAGCTTGATTCCAGTGGCATGGAGAGCACGGGACTCACGTCTGAGCATACCCGTCCCACTCGGGGTGACAAATGCAAAAAGAACAATTAATGAACGGAATGCAGAACAAATCAAAACATTCACCCCCAGTCAAGAGATCTGGGTTAAATCCATCATTCTTTTGCTCACCATGCCACCCCAGTTTAGACCTGGCCATATGCAAATCAGTTTTGACTTTGTGCCTCATGGAAACAGTCCAGCCCGAACTGCCAAGCCAGGTCCTCCCTGGACCGGAAACAAGCATCCTAGGACCGGTTTCGGGGTTTCACCCCTCTTCAGCCAGGATAGCTTGATTCCAGTGGCATGAAGAGCACGGGACTCACGTCTGAGCATACCCGTCCCACTCGGGGTGAAAATGCAAAAAGGTACACATCTGCACTATTAATGAGACGTCTGCATGACAACCCCTGCAATAAAAATGTAGAAGAGGCGTTAAACTTAAGTTAAGTTTTGGTCTTAAGACAAAATCCTATGACAAACTTAAGACAAAATCCTAACTTTACGACTCCTAAATGCCTTCTGTGAATACTGAAAGTCGTAAAGTTAGGATTTTTTCTCCGATTACTTTTGTGAATCAGGCCCGTGTTTTTTATGTAGCCCTTCATACCACACTTCTACTTACTAGGTTTCATATTTTCATTGCAGAAAAAGAAAAATTATACATCTACTGTGTGCATGTATGTATGTATGTATGGGGTACTTCTATAGTGCGCACCTAACACAAAGCAGAGCGCTGTACATGGTCAAAGGCCAGCTTAAAATCAGCGAGCAAAAGGGGAGGAAGTGGAGTTGTGGACTGTTAATGCATTGTGATGTAGTGCTTTCAAAAGAGGTGGGTCTTCAACTCTTTCGTAAATTGAAGCAGCATTGGGGTGGTCCCGATGAATGGGAGGATGTTGTTCTTGATCCTGGGTGCATAGATGGACAGGGACTGCTGTCTTGTTTTTTTTCTTTTTTTACACTTCTTAGTCTGATGGTGTGCCTAGAACTACCAGAGATATTGCATTTATCCGCAAGATAAACAGGCTGGCTGGTTGTGATGGCTTTGCACATGATGTAACTAGTTTTGAAGATAATGCAGGCAGGCAAGGGAGCCAATGGCGTTCCATCAGGGTGGGGTTGATATGATCATATTTCTTCAGACCCTGGATGAGACGTGCTGCAGCATATAGGATGCCCCTAAGGGATACCCGTGTGGTGTTTGTGAGGCCATAGAGTAGGGCATTACCACCATCCAGCTGTGACAGTAGAAGGGCTTGAACAACAGTCCTGAATTTTTCAGGAAGAAATGGTTTGGCTTTCTTTAGAAGAGAGAGCTGGTACCAGCTCATTATTGCATTTTGGCAGTGCATTCCTTGAGGGAACATTTGCTGTCCAGCGTGAATCCAAATGATTTGCCATTCAGTGAGTTGGGATTTGAAACTGTCAAGGTTCATGTCACTGAACCAGATTTGTATTATATCCCGTTTGTTTTCCTTGGCAAATAATAGGAATAATATCTTGTTTGGGTTGACCTTCAGGTAAGCACAGGGCATTCAGGTCTGGATGATGTCCAGGCAGTGTTTTAGGCATTGGATGTCTGAAGCAAAGGAAGGTTGAAGTAGAGTTGAGTATCTTCGGCATATTGGTGAATCTTGATGTGGTTATCAGGGAGTAGAGCACCAAGTGGCTCCATGTAAAGGTTGAAGATGACAGTAGACAGTATGGAACCCTGGAGGGCTTCACATGTGATATGGATCTTTTGTGACCTGGAGGTGTCCATGTGAACAAACTGATGTTGGTTGGAAAAGTAGGCTTAGAACCAGTGAAGGACTTAGTCACATTCTCGAATCGCGAATGGGATTCAATAGCTGACGGTGGGATGGTACACTGTGTCAAAGCAAGCTGAGAAGTCCGGCAATATCAGGAGGCAGGGATCATCTTCACCTGTGGGCAAAAGGGCATAGTCTAAAATGTGTAAGGTGGTAGTCTGTAGCATGATCTGTAGCCAGACTGGTAATGTGCTGTAGATGGTTAGCATTGATATGATCTTGAATTTGAACATAGACTGCTTTTTAATGATCTTGCCAATGATTGATAGGTGATAGCCTGGTAGTTTGCAAGGTCAAGATGGTCTAGTGTAGGTTTCTTTAGGAGTGAGAGGATCTGGCATATCTTGAGACCTTTTGGAAAGATGCTTGATTGAATGAGGCATTGATAATAGTAAGTAGGGGTAAGAGAGCGTCCCCAGAGAGAGCTTTGATGAAGGGCAATTGTAAGCCGTCATCTTCCTAAGAAGTGGCTTTGAGGGACTTCAGTATGTCAGCCAGATAAGGGAGCGGTAGGGCTTTCAAGGCTGACCACTGCAGGATTCTGCTTACCTGGATCGCAATGTGTGCACACATTCATCTTGTTCAACAGCACACGTAACTTACATGTATTTAAGGTATTCGCGTTTGTTAAAGCACATCACACCAAGCAACATATAACAATGAATCATAAGTCCAGTCTTCTCTCTTTTTCTTTTTATTCATAAGGCCTTCATAATAGCTCCCAAAAGCCAACACATGTTCCGTCGCGTCAGGAGTGTTGTCCCACGACTTTCAAGGCTGTACAAGTGAAAAACACATACAAAAGGCCAATGTATGGAATCAAAAAATTAAATAAATATCCATCGTATTAAGTTTAACACCAACGTAAAAACTGTGCATCGTGATAGACAGGTGGACTGAACTCTTCATAGAGTTTATAAAAACACTTCTTTTGAGATAACTCACGGTATTATGAGTGATTGATGATAGCAATGCTGATATTGTGGATTTAAGACTATAACCCAAATGTAGATGGAGAGAAAAAAGGTTTGTCCCATATAGACCAGAATCTTAATCGTTAATATTCAGCATACCAGTGAACGTTCTAGAGAGTGCGCCACACCTAACGTGCCCTTCAGGTCTTAACATGCAAACCGTAAAGTGTACCTGTTTATAATTAGTGCCTAGTGTTCAGCTATCGATTAAAAAATCCATAAATGACACTCAAAAGCACCTTTTCAAGTAATGAAAATTACCTAAATTCTCTGTATTGGCAAACTCCTGGAAATAAAGGAAAATGCGGAGAGAAGTAGAAACAAAAACGCGTGGCAGTTTGAATTGAGGAATCTGGTTATAACATCAACTGTAATCATAGCTAAAAAGAAACACCCGTTACCTACTTAAACTGTGGTGATAATTCCGGACCACAACGGGTTTCAATCTCGACTGTGTCAGTGCGAAAATCCTAATTCTTGTTTTCCAAGACCACGCCAATTTCAAGTATGCTGTAAAAATCATATATATGCCTCTATAAATATCCGTAATGTGTACAAAACTGAATAAAATGATGTGACTAATCACTGAATAGAGTAAGTGAAATGTAAAGGGCTGATAATATCTTATCCCTGTGATCGCGTTAGAAACCATCTTAACATGAGCGAAGCAGAGTGCTACTTACAATTACCGTTAGTGGCTAGGGAACCACTCACACGTACATGTCAATCCACAGAATATTTAACCAAATCCTAGAATCTTAGTTGCTATCACTACAAATTTTAGCCCCAATAACGTCAAGTTAACCGTTATTCTCACTTTCTTACCTATGGATGTATTTGTTACAGTCTGGACACCGCCAAATGAACGCGAAGCAAGCAACCGAGTACAGCAGCATGAATCGTGTCAAAAGCCCGGCTGTCTATAAACCGGAAGATCCAATCACGACGACGTTGGACGTCTCGCGTCATCCAGTTGTAATAAACATAGAAACAAGACTTGATATCTACTCTCTCTCTCAATACTTGCGTATTAGGAACACTACCTCGGCTGCTAGAAACGTTTGTTTATCCCACACGTAAAACATTAGTACTACTTACAATTCTACCGGGTGCCATTTATTTCCTAATTCCCCTTTACTAAGGTGTCTATCAATTATTGGGAACCTCTCTTACTAGTTTATTCCAATGTGAGTTGTCGTTATTCGCGTCCTGCAAATATAACGCCTAAATAGCGGAAATGTGTGTTGTTGCTAATCACTTTATATGTGTCACTTCTATTTCAAATTATGTCCTCAAGTCTCTCCATCAATTGAGGTTATTACAATAGTATATTTATAATTTCTTATTAAACATTTGTATTCAATGACAGATGCATTTGGTTTTTACCAGAGCATAAGTGGAAGGTCATGCATGCAATACAAAAAGACATATGGCATTTATTTTTTCTTTCTTTTTTTGTTCATCTCTCTTTACAGAACGTTCTATAGGCAAATTGTGGCTTGAACATTTAAGTATGGTAAGCTGTGTGACACCAAGACATGCTTGTAATCAAATAATAAATATTGATTGAAATGTCAATGCATGATGGCATAGTTCGTGAGTCATTCGTTCAAATATTCAAACAAACATTCTATCTGCCTAAGAAATAGTGTAGTTCCTGATCGATATTCAAACCACACTCCGTGCTTCTCAATTTCGTAGTGTCAGTTCACTATTGCCACCCCTGGGGTGTCTGTGTATATGGTCTATTCCATAAAAGTCAAAACGTTTGTTGGTAGTCTGTTCTGAGCATGTCAATATGAGCCGCTAAAGGGTATATCATATCCCCATGTCTCACTGCCCGTATGTGTTCTCCAATTCTCTCCGGTAGTGTTCTGATGGTACTGCCAATGTATCTCTTGCTGCATCTACACTCAATTGCATATACAACAAATTTTGTGAGACAATTGATATTTGTTCTAATCTCATATGTTCTGCCACCAGGTCCTTGGAATTCTGTTTTCTTGGGATATGCCCACTTGCATGCCGCACAATGTCCACAGCCAAAGAAACCACAAGTGTGTTGGGTTAACCAGTTCTCCCTAATCTTAGGTGTAGGATAACTCGGGCTTAAAATGTTCTTAAGTGAGAGAACTCGTCTGTAGGAGATGTCTGGTTTATCTGTGATGACGTCCTTAAGGGATCCATCAGCCTTTAGTAAATCCCAGTGTTTGTTCATGCTGCGTTTGAGCACCCCTGACCAGTTGTTATATCCTGTGACCATTCTTATCTTGCCCTCGTCCTTTGTTGTCACTGATCTGTCTTTCAAAGTGTCATTTCTTTTTATTCGATAAATTCTTTGTTCTGCCTTTCTCAATGTCTTTCTGTCATATCCCCGGTTCTTAAATCTCGTAAGGACTCCCTTCTTGCATGTCTCAAAGTCCGTGTCTACACTACAGTTACGCCTAACCCTAACTAATACTCCGTAAGGGATAGAACATATCTGGTGCGGCGGATGTGAACTAGAAGCGTGAAGTAAAGAGTTGCAGGATGTTTCTTTCCTAAAAAGTCTACTCTGTATACAATTGTCCCTCACATAGAATTCTACATCCACAAACGAGATTTTACATTTGCTCTGTTCAGAGGTGAAGTGAATGTTATATTTATTTGTGTTAAGATGCTCAATGAACTCAGTCAGTTTGGCTTGAGACCCAGTCCATATCATGAAACAATCGTCTATATATCTTCCCCAGTAAAGTATGGAGTCATTCCACTTGGTACCCAACGGGCCCCAGATTCTCATCGCCTCAAACCATCCCATAAAGAGATTCGCATACGAGGGAGAAAAGAACTTTATGTAAAGAGAGATGAACACAAAAAGAAAGAAAAAATAAATGCCATATGTCTTTTTGTATTGCATGCATGACCTTCCACGTATGCCCCGGTAAAAACTAAATGCATCTGTCATTGAATACAAATGTTTAATAAGAAATTATAAATATACTATTGTAATAACCTCAATTGATGGAGAGACTTAAGGACATAATTTGAAATAGAAGTGACACATATAAAGTGAAAAGCAACAACACACATTTCCGCTATTTAGGCGTTATATTAGCAGGACGCGAATAACGACAACTCACATTGGAATAAACTAGTAAGAGAGGTTCACAATAATTGATAGACACCTTAGTAAAGGGGAATTAGGAAATAAATGGCACCCGGTAGAATTGTAAGTAGTACTAATGTTTTACGTGTGGGATAAACAGAAACGTTTCTAAGCAACCGAGGTAGTGTTCCTAATACGCAAGTATTGAGAGAGAGAGTAGATATCAAGTCTTGTTTCTATGTTTATTACAACTGGATGACGCGAGACGTCCGACGTCGTCGTGATTGGATCTTCGGGTTTATAGACAGCCGGGCTTTTGACACGATTCATGCTGCTGTACTCGGTTGCTTGCTTCACGTTCATTTGGCGGTGTCCAGACTCTAACGAATACATCCATAGGTAAGGAAGTGAGAATAACGGTTAACTTAACATTATTGGGGCTAAAATTTGTAGTGATAGCAACTAAGATTTGGTTAAATATTCTGTGGATTGACATGTACGTGTGAGTGGTTCCCTAGCCACTAACGTTAATTGTAAGTAGCACTCTGCTTCGCTCATGTTAAGATGGTTTCTAACGTGATCACAGGGATAAGATATTATCAGCTCTTTACATTTCACTTACTCTATTCAGTGATTACTCACATCATTTTAGTCGGCTTTGTACACATTACGGATATTTATAGAGGCATATATATGATTTTTACAGCATACTTGAAATTGGCGTGGTCTTGGAAAACAAGAATTAGGATTTTCGCACTGACACAGTCGAGATTGAAACCCGTTGTGGTCCGGAATTATCACCACAGTTTAAGTAGGTAACGGGTGTTTCTTTTTAGCTATGATTACAGTTGATGTTATAACCAGATTCCTCAATTCAAACTGACACGCGTTTTTGTTTCTACTTCTCTCCGCATTTTCCTTAATTTCCAGGAGTTTGCCAATACAGAGAATTTAGGTAATTTTCATTACTTGAAAAGGTGCTTTTGGGTGTCATTTATGGATTTTTTTTAATCGATAGCTGAACACTAGGCACTAATTATAAACAGGTACACGCTACGGTTTGCATGTTAAGACCTGAAGGGCACGTTAGGTGTGGCGCACTCTCTAGAACGTTCACTGGTATGCTGAATATTAACGATTAAGATTCTGGTCTATATGGGCCAAACCTTTTTTCTCTCCATCTACATTTGGGTTATAGTCTTAAATCCACAATATCAGCATTGCTATCATCAATCACTCACAATATCGTGAGTTATCTCAAAAGAAGTGTTTTTATAAACTCTATGAAGAGTTCAGTCCACCTGTCTATCACGATACACGGTTTTTACGTTGGTGTTAAACTTAATACGATGGATATTTATTTAATTTTTTGATTCCATACATTGGCCTTGTGTATGTTTTTCACTTGTACAGTCTTGAGAAAGTCGTGGGACTACACTCCTTACGCGACAAAACACGTGTTGGCTTTTGGGAGCTATTATGAAGGCCTTATGAATAAAAAGAAAAAGAGAGAAGACTGGACTTACGATTTATTGTTATATGTTGCTTGGTGTGATGTGCTTTAACAAACACGAATACCTTAAATACCTGTAATTTACGTGTGCTGGGGAACAAGATGAATATATGCTAGCAGATGCTTTCTTCTATGGAGTTTGTGGTTCTCCACACCTTACAGCACCGTCATAATAAGTAGATGACAGGAGATTGCGTGTGTGAATCTTTTTAGTGGCGCCTGGATACCTATACTTAATACCACGTGCCCAATTTGCAAACGCAATGTGTGCACACATTTAACTTTAAATGAAAAACATGCAACTATTTTCCAGGATATCACTGGGATAAATCTAATCTCCACATAACGGAGTATAGGGAAATGGTAGGGAGAAGTGCTGGGATATACCAGGTTATACTCTATTCAAAGAATACTCAAGAGCAGGCAAATCATAACTTACAGGATATAGTCGAAGCCAAAATTTGAATTACAACGTGGAATCAGGAAAGTCAGCACAGGACCATCAAGGGAGAAACTCAATCTTGCCTAGGGATATGTAAAGAATTGAAGAATAGAGAAAACACAATCTTCAGCTATGTAGTCCAAGAGTTTTGAGTATCAGGCAATCCCTCCTGTTCTCATCAGCTCTCCTTCACAAAGGGTTCAGCTGCTTAGACCTGCGCTAACAAGTGCTGTGAGTTTTTGTATCCGACTTTCAGCTTTGCTGGTTGCCAAAAGGAATGCTTTGATCCAGACACAAGAGGCTCTTCTTTATACATTGTAATTGGCTACTTATGGTTGGCACGGTCTGGCTGCAGTCTGCAAATATCAGAGTGGCTCTCCCTGCGAATTACCCTGTCTCTGTTTAGCCAGTGCACACAAGATTACCTTTCTGACTGGTGGGTTACTCAATCACCCAGTCACCATCATCTTGACTTCCACATTCTCCCCAAATCACTGGTGGCGAGCCAGCAGGCCCTATGTACCACTACCCCTGCATTGGTTGAGCCAGCCAGGATATCTCTTTTCAGAACTTTCTGGACCATCAACAAAAGAAGTCCTTCTTACTCAAAGGTGTTCAGCACTCTCATCGTTTGAGGTTGCTCTCAAAGTATCCTCCATTAAAATAAGTGCAGGATCCACTGAGGCCCCCTTTGATCAATGTTAGCAGGTGTGCTCTGCAGGTCTCTCACTATCAATAAAATTAAGAATTCAGTGTCTGAAACCCCTAACTTTGAGCCTCCCCTACTGGTACTCACCTTGTTCATCGTGCCAGACAGTAACAAACACATCGAAGCAAGATCTTTCATTTTTCTCCTATGTTCGGTTTTCCTTTATCGACCTCAGGAGCCATTTCTCATAAGTATTTGACTTCAGGGAAATTATTTGTCTGTCAAGACGATCCTCGAAGGTAACAACTGGGTCAAGCAGTCATCTGTTTTAGGCCTAGAGGACTGTAATGGCCCCTTTCTCCAGCTTCCCCCGCCATCTCTAAATCACTCTTCAAAGCCACAGACCTTCGCTAATCTCCAGGCACCATCAGGCTGGTCCCAGCAACAAATACCCACTCCAGCTCAAGACTGCCCTCTCCCATAAACCCCACCCCCTGCGTCTTTCATTCAATCATTCATAGTCTGGTTTGCACTCTGCAAAGGCTAACTTGCAGGCTGGTGCACCATCTTACAAATCAATAGTCCTGGGAGAGGCTCACTTTCTCTTTTTCAGCTTAGACACAACATCCTGCTCACCTGCAGAAAACAACCCTAGCCCAGCAGACAGGCCACCTGAGGCCAGGTCATCCATCCATCTCCTCTCCTCTAGCTGCTAGTCAGGAGTCCAGATAGAAGGTACAGCTGCACTGGAGCTCCAAGAGACCACATCCGCTCTGAAGCTTGACTAGCCCAGTCTCAAACTTCTGCCCTATACAACAGTTGGCACAGTAACCTAATTTAAGGTCAACAATTAACTGAGTTCAGAAGGCAGAGTCTACGAACCTACCTTGCCAGGTAGCCATGATTCAAAATCATGGCCTTCAGATCACTGCATTTGTCAACAGCAATCTTTTGACAAAATCATCCTCCCCGCCTTTTTGGATTTAACACACAGTCAAGATTTTTCCTTGTCACACATAAGCCACTTGCTAAGGAGTTTTTTGTGAAGGTATGAACGTTGAGAAAAAATAGCTTTGTGTGTTAAACAAAAAAAAATCTTTTTATCTGTTGAACAAAAAAAATGGTGTATGGGTGCCTTTCACAACCAACTAACTTTAAATGACAATCTAGGTGTAAAGCGACATTCAGGTTTGTGAAACTCCACAAAACTAGTTCACTACTATACTAAAATGCAAAAAACATTTTGGTCATGCAAGATTCATGTTGGAGTGCAAAAGGCTATGTGAAACTGGTCCACTGATTACATGTATGTAGGGAACCCAACTTGTAGCCCATTGGAAGATGAAGGGACGGGGTGTCAGTCTTAAGCTGTGAATGAGTTTCCATGCTGCCAAACCAGGAGGATCCAGAAGGGTAAACCACCCTCCCAAAGGGCATCCTTGGATGTCTTTTAGTAGCCAAACGAAATTTTCATGTGGGGTTATAAGTAACTAAACCAATAAACTATATATTTAAAGAATTGAAGATCATAAATGTCCAAAACAAGTTACATTCATGAGAACATTGTACTATTCAAAATGTCAGAAAAAGGAGAAAAGTGGAAAAGGGATCAAGATTTAATGAAAACCCCATCATTCTGCAGGTAACTATTAGATAATTTATCTCAATAAAAAAAACTATAAATGATAAAATTCAATATGGAGATTGTAACTGTACTGTGATTGTATTCATATAGCGCTTACTAGCCCGACGAGGCGTCAAACCGCTTTTCAGCAAGTAGCATGCTACTCCGGAACACAAAAAGGATTAGTGGTGAATTAGTATAGTGAAATTTAAGTTAATTTGAGCAGTGGACATGTTAGTTGGACTGAAAAGGATAATGAGGGGATAGAAGACGGAAGAGTATGGAAAGTGTTGATTGGGAGATCACAGTAGAAGGTTTGGGACGAGTACAAGGAAGGATAAAGGAGGGAAGAATTTCTAGAAATGGATTAGGGAGATCATAGTAGTGAAATTTATTTTGGGATGAGTCAAAGAAGGGATAGGTGAAGGAATAATTTAGAAGGGTTGTTTGGGAGATCATAGTATTAAAATGAGGTTTTGAGTTATCCACGGAGGAATAGAGGAGGGACGAGTCTCGAAAGGGTTATATTGGAGATCTTAGTAGTAGAATGACGTATGGAATGAGTTAAAGTAGAGGTACAGGACATATTAAAAGAGGAATAGGGTGAAATATAGGGTAGTGCATTGGAGAGAGTAGAAGTTTTTTTATTCAGGAGTAAAGTAGTAAATATATAGATACACAAGTACATATACATGTTTATATCAAGAAATACACATATCTAGATACATACATATAAATCAAATCAATATGGATATGCTATACATGTGTGTTTGAGTATGTGGTATGTAGGAAAGAGCCAACTCTTGAGTAGTCTTCTGAAGATAAGATAGTTATTGTTAAGTGTACTTGTATAGCGCAACATTCATCCTACCAGGATATCACGGCGCTGCAATATTGAGCAGTAAAACCTAGGGCAGTTTCCTGGGACTAATTGATTATTCTGATATGGGGAATAATGCAGTTTTTAGTTTTTTCTTAAAGATGGGGTAGGATTCCGTGAGTCGGAGGTTGATGGGCAGATCATTCCAACATTTAGCAGCAATGTTATCTGCGGATCTTTCATTCTGGGGTAATGAATTCCATAGTTTGGTTGCTTGAACAGAGAAAGATGGGCCACCTATGGTTTTTTCTTGTATGGTGGGATTTTGAGGCGAGTTGCCAATCTGGAGCGGAGGTTCCTTTGCTGAATGTATTTGGTGATTTTATTCCTGATGAAAAGCTGTCCTGTTCCATGTATTGCTTTGTGGGTGATACAAAGCAGCTTGAATGTGGATCTTCTGGCAACCGGTAACCAATGTAGGGTCCTAAAGATAGGGGCGATATGGGCTTGTGGCTTTACATAAAGGAGTAGGCTGGCAGCAGAGTTCTGAATCCATTGTAGTCTTTTCATAATTGATAAAGATGCTCTGTGGGAGAGGTCATTGGCGTAATCAAGTTTAGACAGTACAAGCGGCTTGGACCTTGTGTGGAAATCCCAGGTTGGCGGGGGCAGATGCATTGCAAAGTTTTCATAATAATGAAGCTTGATCTTGCTAATTTGTCCACTTGTGCATTCAATGATAACCATGGTAATTCCAAGGTTTCTTACTTCCTTAGGTATTTTAGGAGGTGGTCCCAGATCGTCAAGCCAGGCACAAAGTGGGTCAAAAATCTTCCAATCGCCACATGTATTTCCGTTTTGTAAGCATTCCATTTGAGACGGCTCCATAACATCCACTGATCAACAGCTATAAGGCAACTGAAGATTTGTGAGTTTCCAATGTTTTAGGGGCTTACTAGTTTAAGGAGTATGTGTGTGTCATCTGCATAGTTATAGCATGTGAGCTGAAAGCTTTTGTGAAGTACGGTTTGGATGAGAAAGGTGGAAAATGTATGACATTTGTTCCGTTTTGAAGGTATAATGTGATCCAGTTGTTGGCAGTCCCCTCTATACCGGCTTCGTAGAGTCTTTGGATTAGAGTTTCACGGTCAACTGTGTCGAATGCAGCTGAGAGGTCCAAGAGAAGTAGTGCAGCAACCAAGTTGCAGTCTACTGTATTTTTAAGGTCATCCCAGATGGCGATGAGGACAGATTCTATGCCTCTTCCCTGAAGGAATACTGTTTGGAAGTCCGAAAGTAGGGAGTTTGTTCAATTAATTGTGATATTAGTTTGCCCAAGAAAGGTCCATTTGTAATTTGTCTGTGGGTGTTGGGGTCAAGCAGGTCCAGATTATTTTTCTATAGTAATGGGCGTATGTATGCCTTTTTTTAGATCTCCTGAAAAGATTCCCATAGTTAAGGAATTATTGAGGATTCTTCTTACTGGTGTGACAGCAGAGGTAGTTAAAAGAATGTTCTTGAATATTTGTGGTGAGCAAAGGTCAGAAGGGCTGCCACAGGCCTGCTTACTTTGACCAAATCTATAAATTCACTTTGTGATATTTGTTTGAAGGAATAGAGAGGCTGAGTTAGCCTACTCTTGGAGGTCATTACGGCTTAGACATTCGAGTCCAAGGAAGTGACATGACATATGACGCATCACAGGTTGAGAGTTGCTGCTGGTGGAGGAGGAGGAGGAGGAGGAGGAGGAGGAGGAGGTGGCAGCTTGGTTGTGGTCACGTGAAGCAGCAGGACAGAGCTCCCGTCTGCAGACCACAGTGCGCCTCCACAGAGAGGGGGGGGGGGGGTCTAGTGTAGAGTTTGCCTGACCCCCTCATCATTACGAGGGAGCCACACTGAACGGAGCCGCAGAGCGACAATGGGCAGCCAGCCCAACCCAGGAAAACACCAAGCCCAGGCCCGAGGCTCGCCAGGAGGTCAGTAGGCCAGAGTCAGCTCACTTGCAACGACACGGCCCAGATCACTTTTGGAACCTTCACAGAGAGCTACGGTGAATGGTGCACACCAAACCAAGTGGCAAGCGTGAGGGGAGTCGTGGGGGAGAGCTGGGTCAGTCACAGTCTCAGGTGAGTTGTCACAGCCCCCCCCACCCTCTACCGTTTTTAACGCTTGCTGCACTTTAGTCACTGCAACTATAGTGCCGCCAATTATTGCTGGAGTGCTGGATTGTTGAGCATCAGAGCCCTGAGTGAGTGCCTGACCCTGAGTGCTGCCTACAGCAAGAGAGGCAGACAGTGATAAGACCTTACTTGTAAGGCAACAACCCAGAGTACAGCACAGCCTCAGAGCACCTGTGAGAAGGAGGTGTGGGAGGCAAAGAAAGAGGGCAGAGAAGCAGGGATGTATTAGGCGTGCACCCAGTGCACAGAAGCAGCCACCTTAAGAGGCAGGTGTGGCTTGTGCCCAAGGGACCATCTGTTTTCCCCTTGTTTGATTAAAGGAAATTTGGATAATTCTCTCATTGAAGCTTGTGACTGCCTACTGTCACAGACACAACATTCCTGAACTATAAGAGGCCTCATGAGCCACAACACCAATCCGACACGGACAAGCGATCTACCCAACTAAAAAGGAAAGAATGCTCAAGACGCTCCCCCAGGGAAAAGAGGCTGCGCTACCACTCCAGACCACAACTCTTGCGCTATAAGATCTGGCAGAACGAAGAAGGAACTATTGACAGTTCAACGACGTAGGAAGAACAAGGGCGGCACAAATTCTACCAGTAGGCCTTTTCATTGACTCTGAGGCTTAATCAACAATGCTCTACCTCAATTGACCCACTATTGACACCAGAACCGCACCCAGCCACCACAAACCTCAAAAACGCGGAACAAACTATAACAGCGCATGGCCGTTTGTCAACAGCCACTCAGGAAAATAGCGAAGTAGCATGCACTCTAGGCCCTTGTAAAGCAGCGCTCTGGGATTTTTTCAAGAAAACCCTTGTAACTGACGGGATAGCACAGACATGGCCACAGGGAAAGAGAATGCCTTTACTATACACTCTAACTTGGAGTACTCAACATGGAGACCCCAGCTATTCACATTCCATGCTATGGTACATACATCCCTGCCAACAGAGGTGAACGAGGCAATAAAACCTGCAAACCCTGTGAAAAAAGCAGCATTTTTGGAAAAACCGTCTCGTAATGAAGAGGGCGACCCACAGTCTCCTCCTCGGATGAGCTATTCCAAACAAAACTTCTCATCAATAGTTATATCAAGTGACAATTCACCTATTTTTCTGGATGCCGCATCCTCACTTAAGGAACTCTCTCAACTGGATGTGCAAGGCGTCCATCATAGTGGCAACTAGATCCCAGTTACCAAGATTATCTCTTGTGTTCACCGCGTCTCAATGGATCCGGGCTCCACTTACATCTTTGAAATCTTTCGAACTTAACGGCTCAGAAAATCCCGCAAACGAACCTGAAGATACAGAACCACCAAATGACCTATAGCTCTTGAAATGGTCATTCTTCCACACGCATCCCACAAAGATCCCAGGCTCACAAGACAGATCTGCCCCCAAAATAACGACAGACCTCTATAGCACAGTCTGGCCTCAACTTCTACAAACTTGGCAATCCACAGTTTCTGTTTCAAATTACCACTTTGATGAATTGGATGTGCAAATTGATCTTCTGAACTCACTGGCGGTATTCACGGCAGGAATCGACAACAAATTGGACAACCCAAACAAACTGATAGTAGGAGCACAATCAAACATCAATTTAGTGCAATAAGTATGCTGCTGCTCACCTATAATTGAAAGTCTACTTTTGCTCACAACGTTCCGTAGTGCAGTTTTGACCAAAATCAAGAGATTCTCTGGGGGACCCGCTCAGAGCAGGGATGTGGAATTCCTATAGCCCGACGCCCAGGACATATTGTTTGGGGTCAAGGGCAACAAGTTTGTGTGTGTATTTTGTGCTTGGGACAAGTAGGCCTAACCCCCTACAGCACAAACCCTTTAGCTGCCAGTTTACAGTACCACATTATGGATCATGGAATGGCATAGTCTGCAGTTAAGGTAATATTTGCGTCCATGTGTTAGTGCTGTTCAAACTTTTATTTATGTTTCATTAATGCCAAGCCTTTATTATTTGGGTGAGCACTCTATGTAAATGTTGTAAGCTCCGACTGCACTACTGACAGTGAATTCAGTGTAAACATTTGTACATACATTTTCAAAGTTTAGCAATATGAGGCTATGTATAATGCCCCCCGAATGCTCTCTGATTAGATTCAAATATCTGTAGAGGCTTGAAAGCACGACTGAGGATTCTTTGCTTTCAAAATAAAATGTTAAAAATAAATGCAAATAGGAAAAAAAACGTTACACTAAACTACTGTAAAAATGTGAGGTACCATTTCTTTGCAGCATAATTTAGTAAAATGTGTTGATGAATACTAGCATTTCCCCAAAATATTCATAATGGAAAATCAGTGGGAAACATAAAAATAAACAAGCACTGGCTAATCCGGTAGTTCTGAAATTGGTGGTCAGCCTTTTGGTTTTGTCAATGTATGTCTTTTTTTGGCATGGTTTTGTGTAAAACCTTATTGGTGTGGGAGCTGCTGGGCCCTCACCAATAAAATAAACACTGGTAAAACCAAAAATATTTTTTGTGTCTCAAAAAGCACACATTGCACAGTAGTTCCTGGCACTGAATAAAACTACTTTGTGTGCCAGTTTGCTCCTTGTGAAAGAGCAGAATACAGACATTCACAGTGAAGCCAGCCAATAGAGACAGAGAGAGTTAGACAGACGGAATTTTATTAAACACAAAAGATCGCGGTTAACGCCAGACCTAATTAGGGGCCCAATTATTAAAGAAAGTCTAAAAGTGCACCAATGGTATATGTCCTTTCATTAAGTGCAGATCTACAGCTTTCATGAATTCGCAAGAATTTACAGAAGTAGGCCAAGAAATAGTACTCCTAGAAAATATTTGTCAACTGCATTTAAGCATGAGCAATTATGCATGTGTAGATTTGCTCATGTAAAAATCTGTTGAGTGTTTGCAAGTTCACTTGCCCTCCAACCACGTTTTTCCCAGCCTTGAAAGATGTTTTACGTCTGCAATTGTCAGGAGTACATTTTCAACTTCTCAGTATGGGAAAAGATTAAAGAAGAGTTGGTTAAAACCCTCAAAACATGCTAGTAGGATTGCATAGACTCAAAAGGGTATTCCAAACCGGTTACTGCTGCTTACCACTAACTTCAGCCCTAGCATGTAGATATATGAAAACGTGGCAAAATAAGGGAATTGCTAGTATTCAAACCCAACTATGGTAGGAGCTCTTATATAATGAGATTGCTGCCATGATTTGTCGTCGCATTACATGGCACAAAAGGGACATGTGGATTTTGTTACAGGACAAGTAGATTAATGAAACAACTTGCCCCATGGACTCGAAGATATTTTATTAAATTCCATACCCCTGTCGGAGCCAACAACACATGGTTGCAGCCACCCAACGAGCTCCCAAGGTGCATAAGGACTCAAATTTAGCCTCCAACATTGTAAATTAAGACCACAATTGAGTCTGAGAACCCAACAACCATGGAAGCAATGGCATCAAGAACTGGCAACCCCCTCGCCGGCACCACAAATGCAACATCCCATAGCAACAGCCCTCCCAGCAATGTGACCCCGACCAGTCAGGGACACGGACAGCAAGCCCAACTCCTGTGAAGGCACCCTATGGTGGGAGTGAGACAGCTCCGGACAAGATAGCCACTAAAAGCCCACCACCACTACGACCTCTGAGCAAGAGGGAAACGAAAAGGCTACGAAAACAGTGCAACAAGACAAGTAGTATCACCATATCTGCAACTTGTAACGTGTTCCCAATTTTTGCAAGTAGAAAAGCAGAATCCATCCACCCATGAGGTAGAATGCAGTCCCTCACAGTCACAGCTTTCTCCAACGCTGACCTTAGAGGCTGAAGTAGAATCTGCAGACCCCAAAACGCTGGAAAACCACGCTAAGGGTGAGCTGAGTCAACCGTCAGGATACGCTGGTTCCGGCAAAAGAGAACCGACAGCTAAACCAGCCATAGCGGAGTCGAGCAGAGTGGGGCAGACTCAATCCCACTCGATCCATAGCACCAGTGGAGTAGGAGCAACAATTAAGATGGTCAGTGAGAATTTGAGCAAACAAAACCTGCTGTCCCCCCTTTGCCCCCCAACGTAGCCACGGAGCAACCCAATCTTAACTAAGCAGTCTGTGATGACCCGATACAGTTTTTAACGGACTATCAGAGTAACAATAACAAAGGACCAGGATCCCCAAACTCCCCAAATGGCGGCAACATTTAAAATACAGCACTTATATCATGGCCTTCAAAAGGAACGTCATTAAGGAACAACACTGGATCAACACAAGGTACAGCAGGCCCTGTGCAGGACCTTGGGCCCAACCAAGAACACAACCATGAAACTGCTTTCCCAAATCAAAATACAAGGCTGCTGTTTAGCTGAAGTATCACTCGCAAGGTGCCCATGACATTCTGAATAGGGGGAACACTCTCAGGTTTATTAAGTCCATCCCTGAGCTGTGCAGATTGGAGTCCAGTGACATCATAGCAATTGAATGCCTTCCTCCTAAAGGTCATCAAATTACAGAACCCAAACTAGCAACATTTATTTTTACAACAGTTGTACAGCTAATATTATCCAGATCAGAGTTATTTAGCTCATGGGGTATCAAGATCATCCAGTTCAAAGAGATAGGTAAACCCACAATACTAGTAAAATCACAGTGTATGGTAAGAAGAAGCCGTCCTCAATTTTAAAAAAATGCCCAGGGTTGTGTCATCAAAAACCATAGAAAACAAAGGGTGTAAACCACAGACCACATGGGGAAAGATGGGGCCTGGCTGCTCATTAACCAGCAGAAGCGTTGACTGAATTAGTCCTCAAACATCTACCTGTGTCAAGCCGCCATTACTGTCCTTGTGTTCCTGGAATGTCAACGGTCTCACCCAGAAACTTCAGTCCCCAGACGCGATTACGCTCTTAAAGAACCACGAAATCAGCTTTACAGGAAACATTAGCCGAGACAAGTCTCCCGATTGTTGGCTAGATCGATCATTGTCACCAGCCTTTAGGGAACACAAGCACGGTAGATCAAAAGGGGGTCTATCTACACCTCAGTAAAGCTAAAAGGGATAATTGCATCATTAACATTTGAGAACGGTCTATCAGGGATGTAGATCAGTAACCTGAGATCGAAGTAATTAACATTACTGATAAATGATTGCATCTGTCCAAATACAAGAAAGAAAAGGTCCAAATGTAATCTTTTAATACAAAGCCTGTGCAACTTAACCAGCGATTACCCTATAGCAGCATGCTTAAATACTGGCGATTTTAACAAAATCTCTTCAAAGATCTCTCGGAAGACCACGAGGAACCCACCCTAGGGAGCTCCCAAAAATCACTGAGAAAATGATCACATCACTCCACAGGCCATCGCCCATAGATCATCACGCTGTCATTCAATCTACCGCACCATGCCTTGGTAAGGTTGACATTCAGTGAAACACACACAGAGAACCTCAAACAGCTCAAATGGACCGATTCCATCAGTGACACGATTATGGCTGCATTTAAATGAAACCTGTACCAATAATGTATCCCCAACTACGTAATCGGTGAACTTTAACATGCAGTTGCTTACAAAATTCCATCGACCTACCAGTCAACTTGCATCCTCTAGTGAATCTATCACCTCAGCCACAATCAAGGATCTCAAGAAAGTATGCAATTAAGCTTTGAGGTGAGTTCAGAAGTCTCCAAGTGACAGGGAGCCTCTTAACGCATTAAAGTAAGCACAGAAAGCCTACAGGCAGGCAGTCTTCGCCGAGAAGCGCAAACGGTCCGAGCATTTCTGGACAACACTGCTTTATGCCAGTAAGAATCCTAACTCAAGGGGCTTTAGGTCCCTGGTGAACAAACAAATGAATGGCCAAAGGGGCCTGGGCTGCACCAACATACCAGTAGCCAAATGGGCATCCTTTCTAACTGCACACTTTGAGGCCATTGAGGAGGAAGTGAGCTCTATGGACAATAGCGTGAAAAATGGTACCCACAAGCAGCATTGGTGGCTTTCATCAAGTTTGGACACCTTAATGCCACCAAGGAGAAAGTTAGCTCCGTGGACAACAGTGTGAAAATGGCACCCACAACAGACATTGGAGCATCCCATCAAGATTTGGTCCTCCTACACCTTCATGCCAGACACCCAACCTCTCTCAAATCCCAAATAGTGCATGCCAGAACAAAAGGAAGAACGGATGTGGCCCCTGGGCCCAATGGCGTGCCACTATATAAACAAGACATCCCGTTCTGGGCTGAACAGTTTACCAGGCTCTTTGATCACTGCCAGAGGACCTCACAGATACCAGACTCATGGCGAGGCACCATACTACACCCAATATATAAAGCCAGTACAAGAGTGGATCCAAAGAACTATAGGTTGAAAGCCCTTCTTGACAATGACGCCAAATACTATGCCAACTTGCTCCTGGAAGAGCTATGGATATGGGTGGAACAAAATCAGCTATTCCTTTTCAACCAATCGGGGTTCATGGCTAAATCTGGGACGCTAACCAATATAATTGCAATATCTGTCCTGATGGATAAAACAACAGCCTGAAAATCTCTGCTGCATTGCTGTTTCATCAACTTTAAGGCAGTGTTCGACCAAGGGGGAGCCCTGTGGGCTAAGTTACAGAGAAGGGGAATACCCCGGATCTTTTGGAGGCTATAATCCAGCTACACTACGACACATGGATATACATTAAACTGGGAGATGGCGCCTACATATCCAGAAAAATTATGACATTGCAAGGAGTGAAGCAGGGGTGTGTGCTAGCCCCCTTGCTTTTTAATCTTTTCATTGTAGACCTACAGCAGATACTTGATGCTAATAATGGTCACTCCCCAAAAATAGGTGGCGTCCGGGTCAGCAACTTGCCCTATTTAGGTGCACAAGGGCAGGTCTCCAACGACTACTTAACCAGCTGTACATCTACACAACTGCCAACAAACTAGAGGTGAGCCTGAAAAAAGCGAAGGTTGTAACATTTGGGCTGAAAAACTTCAGGGAGGAGGATGGTCCTCTAATGGCAACAGAATCGCATCGGAACAATTCTACCTAGGGGTATACATCGACGCCAGAGGCTGTTTGTGAAGCAACAAGATGAAGTTGAAGCAAAAGCCCTGACGCTTCAGGTGACGCTATCAAAATAGGCGAAATTGTTACTGGACTCAAGCCTTTCCATTACTAGAAGGCATGAGGACCAAAATCTCTCCTTTTACTTATGGCGGAGAAATGTTATTAGGCAGAGACAAGAGCCTGCTGAATAAACTTGTCACAAAGATCAACAAGCGAGTCCTTGGAATACAGAAGTCTTCATCTGCCGCTCAGGTAAGGCTTGAACATGGCCTCCCTGATCAATGGGCAGCAGGTGCCAGTGCCTACCTTATTCTGGGTCTCAAGTTACGGAGGGCCCGGGCAAGTAGCCTAGAGGCATTGCTATGGTCCAAAATGAGCTGCAGCCGGACCAGCCAAGCGCAGTTGGTTCCTAGAAGACTGCAAGCAACTCGTGGATGTGAAAGACCTTTCACCAGCAACCCCAGTCAACAACACTTCAAAATAAGTATGAAAAAGGGCATTTGCTTCTGGTCATTTCATTCAGACAGGACACTATTCGCTAATGCTACCATACCTGGGCAGTGATAAGCAGGTATCAGCCAGCGACCCCAGCATTACATCTTCCCTGCACGTACGCCTTCCATTCGAAGGCAAGATTCATGAGCCCAAGGCTAGGGGAGTAACCATTTCTGAAACATCTAGCCAGCTGGCGTCGCACAAGCGAGAATACATCCTGCAAGAGCTGTAGTGGCTGCGAAGAATCAACACGTTGTATGCCAGACGATGGAGAAAGTGGAACAAACTAGGAGTTTACACATGTCGGCAGGCCCTCATTGCCTCCGTAAACCCAAACAACACAAACCTGAAAATTTTGCTGACGAAGTTTGTCACCATTGCATCCAACATGTTCAGCTGGCTAGGGGTTCAATAGCTGGGCCCCGTACACTCCCCTGAACTATCTGTTGAAACTGATCAGCCACATTGAATTGCATTCAACCACAATAGTCCCTTGAGTGACGCAAACCCAAGGGTGTCTGCTTTGAAGAGGACTATGCTGCTACTAATGGTTGTTTTTATATTGTACCAGAACTTTATCAGACCACTGTTCTGTTGGTAATGAGGAACAACTTACTGCTATTCTGGCGTAAGCTAACCAGATGGCACATATTGGAAGTCTATTTTTTTCTGTAAAAATAGTCGTCTTAAGGCATTTGCACTTTACCTAATTCTTGTGCTGCTACCAATGAGGAACAACAAGCTGCTATTTTTATCTAGCTAAACTATCTGTTGAAACAGATCAGCCACACTGAACTGTATCCAACAACAGACACTTGAGCAATGAAAACCAGAGGATGTCAACTTTGATGATCACTCTGCGCTATTTATGGTTGTTTTTATATTGCACCAGCACTTTATCAGACTACTGCTCTGTTGGTAATGAGGACCAATTTGCCTAAGCTTACCATCCATTTGTTCTGTAAAAACAGCTGTCTCAAGGCTTTTCCACTTTACCTAATTTTTTTATTGTTTTACACTGCTGATTACAATGTTTTAATATGTATGGCTCATATTTCGGTTCTATTAATTGAACCTGTTCTTTCAAATTTTAAAGGTTTTATATAACCACAAACAATAAATCATTATTATTACTCGTGGAGGATATTTTTGGAAATGGTAGTGGTTTTCCTTTGTTTTAAGTAGGAGTCCAACGCGTCTGCTTTGGTTGTGTAATGATTTGCCAGTTTGTCTGAATTCTTGATTAATGGTACGAGTTCTTTCTATTCATTTAGATTTACGCAATTCTGTAAGAATTATGTAAAATTCTTTATTTGCACATTTAGCATTTTGAATACTGTCTGAATAGTAATTTGTTTAAGATTTTTTGATAGCTAACTTGTATAACCTGTTAGGTTTCTGTAGGTGAAGTTTGTCTTGATTGCTCTTTGTTTTAAGCCTGGTGAATTGCAGCTAATTTGCTATTTTATCTCTTCTCTTTTAGTTCTCAATTTCTCCAAGGTGCCCATTTTATTTTGTACAGTTTTGTTGTTCTGAGTTGAATTAGGATATCAAAAGCTTCCTGTAGCCACTCGTAGTTTAAAGGAATTTATTGTGTCAAGATTTGTGTTGGATGTTAGTTGTTTTTCTAAGTATTCAAAATTGAGTTTATTCCACGGTCGATAGGTGGATGCATGCAAGGTGGTTTTAGGTTTGTTGCTTTGTGGTGTGTTATGTTTGAAAGCTAGCAAATGGTGGTCTGACCAGGTGACTGGATGGACTCTGTTGGTGATTTAGGCCCTCCTGGACTAAAAAACTTCCCACTGTTAGCAGTCCAACTCCTTTGCACTGCAAGGACATTGACAGAGAGCAACAAGCAACCTCTGACTACCCTGCCCATCCCCCACCTTCAAGAGAATAGACACAGAGCGCAGTCAGAAAGGACATAGGGAGGTAAGGAAAAATAACCTCTCTTTCAATACTGAGAAGGCCAAGCTGCAAGAACTGGATGGCAAACCTTCTGAGTGGCACGCAAGGATATCACAAGACCTTTTAGTACATACTGATTGGAGAGGGGCGCCTCTGAAAGCAACTTAAAGTTTATTTGTTATACATAACACACTGCCCGTTGATATGAAACAAAGTCAGTTCAGTTCCAAGCAACAGGGGATGCACTGGAACTGAAAGGGAGCAATTTTAAACAGAGCATACAGTAGCTCATACAGATAGAAAGGCCATGAACCACCGCTGAGGTGCATAAAGAAATGTTAGGAGGGAAACAGGGTAGATGCAACCGATAGGCAATCAATGTTGCTCACAAGCAGTTTAATACAAAATTAGAGCTGCCTGTTATTTGGTAACATGGACTTTTATTGATTTCATACTTCTCAAATCCTCTTGAGATTGCATTAAAACATTACCCACACCGCACTTCCAGCTCCTCTATTACAGCTCCCTTTTGAGGTCCTATTTTGACCTGTACTAAGGTGCAAGTCCACATTTCCATAGAAAGTTGAGAAACAACTTCTACTCTGTTGGTGTTTTTTCCTGTATAAAAGTTCATGCTAAAACAGTTTAGGGAGGAAGTTCACACTGGACAAAGTGATTTGAGTGCTAACAGTTCTTACTGAGAGTACTTGTTCATCCTTTTGTCACAAAATCTAATACCAAGTCATATCTTTCTTTGCCACAATGCAGTTGTCATAAATGTACTACAGGTTTGTGGTCTGCAATCAACTAGACATCCAAAACGAGTCAAATACTTGGGAGTAATAAAATATGTGAACATATATTCTTTCCTTTAGATGACAAAAAAAACATTTAGGTCTTAATCAGACTTTAGAGCATTGCAAAGCAAGAGGACGATCAAAATGTTTTTTTAACTTTATCCTAACATTGATAATTAACACTGTTTACAAGTGCACCATATTTTGAATTTATTTTCACAACAGTTAGGCTAAACTGATAGGGAGAAGGACAATTAAGTAGCTGGGGGCAGCAGGAAATTATAGCAAACAAGAAAAAGTTTACCAAAGTCTCCTATCACTAATACTGTGTACATAAGAGTTCCCCACCAAGTTTGGAAAAATCTAAATTGGAGAATATGCACCTAAGTTATTACAAAACGCTGAAAAGTTTAGACTCCATGTCAGACAAAACATCAGATGTTTACCTTCCTAAGCATATGGCTTATCATACAGACAAATATGCACTGCCACACACGATATGAATAGGTGTTCATTACAATCAACTGTAAAAAGATAGTCGTGAATGCCTTAGTATTCGATAATCTAAAACCAACCCAACCCATCATGCTTTACATATGAACTAAAGTACGCACCATTGGTCATTTGGAGCATTAAAACAAAATGATAGTGTTTCTTGGAGAAACTTGAATGCTGCGTGCGTAGCCTCTTTGTTCGCACTAGAACCATAACAGATTTTAACCCATCTTGAAACAATACTGACCTTCATCAAAATTAGTCCAAGGATTTTCTTTCTTGGTATATCACAGTGTCTACAGAACAGGCTAAAGTGTATTACATTGTCAAGTCTACCAAGTTTACAAGTACATAGTTTGCACAATAATTTCATGGTTTATACCTTCTAGACCATGAAAAGAAGCGTTTTTCAAATGGCAGACATCCACTCACACAGTATTGGTCTCTACCAAATATCTAGCATTCTGTAAGGAGTTTAGACCCTGCTCCTACACTTGTAAGAAAGACATTTTCAATCAACCTATTTTTAAGAGATCTCAAAAGGTCTCTGTTGGGCATTTTGCCTAATCATTGCGCAACACTGCTTGGTACTGCCACACTCCAGGGGGTGTGCTGAATGAATTGTAGACGTATATTGTGTCAGCCACGTGGATTATGACATTTCAGCCATTATAATATGTAAATTACTAACATAGCGTCCTTTAAATGTTACAATGAAGTACATAGTACGGAGGCAACTTAAATAGAGAGATTCCATCCATAAATCAAACCGAAGGGTTTAATGAGTGTGCACCAAGGAAGAGAAACATCATACACATGAATCTGTTCTGCATCCCCCCTCCAAGTACAAAAAGGAGAATGTAACTCAGAATCAGCAATAATAGCATAAAGCTGTAGTAGTTTCTCTCAAATAAATGGACACATTTTTCTTGAAAGATCACCAAATACATTGTAAAAGCATCGTTGCTCTATCATGTTTGACACATTAGCTGAGTTTTAACATATGGTTGACTTCCCATTTGAATGGAAGACGCAACTTCATTCTTTAGCTTCTGCTACATTGGTGTCTTTAACATGTTTATTTATGCAATTTTATATAGCGCATACTTTACCCTGAGGTATCAGGGCACTTTACAATAGAGCAATGTACATTACAAGAGAAATTCCTAGTAACATGGTAAAGGTGACAAAACGTACAACTACTACAATTATTCATGGTGAGTGTTACAGATTTACATATTAACTAAATAATACACATTGAACACTAAAGTTGGAGTGATTAGGGATGCAAATGTACAGATTACAAATTTACAAAGTTGAAGCGGAAGGTCGATCTAGCTCTCCTCTGAGTGTCATGAAACAGTCAGAGTCACGCTAGGGGCATGTGGAGGGGCGCTATGCGAGGAGAGGAAAATTACTGAAGACACTGTCCTTGGAAGATAAGAGCTTTTAGGTCAGTTATAAGGATGCAAAAAGATGTGGTGGTGTGGAAATTTGGAGGAAGCGAGCTCCAAATTCTAATTGCATTACCCAAGAATGATTGTGCCATAAGTCTTTCCCTTTTGAAACTTGGCGGTTTGAGTAGTAGGTTTTCAGCATTACGTGAGGGTCTGGAGCCACCTGAAATTTTAAGTTTGTTGGCTAGGTAGCAAGGGGTGAAGGCGTGAATGGCTTAATGGGTAATACAGGCAAGCTTATATATTGAGCTAGCTTCAATGGGAAGGCAGCAAAGATGTGATATAGTTATTTCTTTTGGGCCCGTGGACTAAGCGTGCTGCCAAATGGAGGATGGATTTTAGAGAAGAGAGGTGGATCTTGGAGAGGCCTGCAAGGAGAGAATTACAGTAGTCCAGTGTGGCGAGTCCCAAAGATTGAACAAGGTTTTTCAGGTCTTGTTCCAGAAGGAGATGGCGGATCCCACTGAGAAGGCGTAATTGGTAGCGTATATTCTTGGACATGGTGTTAATTTGGGAGTGGAGGTTAAGTCTTCTGTCCAGGATTACTCCTAGGGATTTAGCACTATCGATCAAGGTAGGTTTGCAGTTGAGAATATTCAGATTTTTCATCCATGATTGCACATGGGATGGAGAATTTGAGTGTGAGGTAAGAATGCATTCGGCTTTAGAGGGATTTAGTTTTAGGTGGTGAGATGACATTCATTCTTGAATAGAGTTGAGGGTGGGGGCGAGGAATGAAATGGAGTGTGCAGAGGAAACTTTGAGGTAGAGTTGGGTGTAATCAGTATAGAGGTGATAAAGGATCCCAGACTTCTGTAATATGTCACCTAACTGTTCCATGTAAAGATTAAATATGGTGGAAGCAAGACTAGAGCCTTGAGGATGTCATGATCCACAGCCTTTAAAGAAGAGAGCAAGTTTGTGATTGTGATCATCTGAGATCTGCCCGTGATGTATGATTTAAACCATTTAAGAACTACGCCTTCAACACCCATTCTTTACGAGTGTTAAAAAGTGTGTGATGGTTTACAGTGTCAAAGGCTGCAGATAAGTCGATCAGGAGGCAGGAGCTGCCAGAATCAGGGACACGGAGGGCATCGTCAATAATCTGCAGTAGCGCTGATTCGGTGCTGCAGCCTTGATTAAAGCCAGACTAGAATTCATCCAAAAGGTTATTGTCCTTGATATGTTGGGTGAGTTGCTCGACTACACATCTTTCAGTGATTTTGGCAAGGAAAGGGAAAACAGTGATAGGGTGGAAATTGTTAAATGTCTGTCACATCTGCATAGGGTTACTTCAGTAGTGGGGTCACCTGGCCTATTTTGAGGACATCAATCAAGAAAGGAACCTTGACTGAAAAATATGTTTATTAGACTGGACCAGAAGGGGAGCGTGTAGGTATAAAGGTCTATTGCAAGCTTGCTTGGGATAGTGTCTAGAGTGGCTCGAAGGTTTTATTTTTAAAATGTTCTTGAGGAGGGTGTCATCTGTGATGACGTCAATGTTGTGCCAGGAGCCTTTGGATATGCATTCCTCATGAAGGATTGGATGTGAAGTATGGTCGAGGAGAGAATTAACTTTTGTATCAAAGAATTGAAGAAAATCTTCTGCTTTCTTGGGTGGGTCATCAAATTTGATGTTTGAAGATGAGGGGGCGTTGGTGGTAGTTTTGATTAGGTCAAAAAGTTTCTTTGGTCTGTTCTTGGCAGAGTCAAAGAGGGTTCTGAAGTGGTTTGATTTTTGGTGAATGATGTGTTTCTGATAGCGTGATGTAGCACATTGGAGATTAAAAAGACTAATGGTAGAGGATGACTGTCTCCATTTCTTCTCCAGATACCTTTATTTTTTTCTTTTATCGTAGAGGAATTTGTTGAACCATGGGGCAGAGGGTGTGGGATTTTCTTTGTGCTTGAAGTGCAGCTACATTGTCAATTAGGATGGAAACATTGGTGAAACAATGTCAAGTCACATCATTAGCATCAGAGTTGGGACTGATGTCTGGCAGTGCCTTCTTAGCTTCAATGCCGACGACACCCAGCTGATCCTCTCCCTCACCAAGGACACCGCCAAGACCAACTTCCACGAAGAGATGAAGGCCGTCGCCGAATGGATGAAGAACAGTCGCCTGAAACTGAACTCGGACAAGACGGAGGTCCTCATCCTCGGCCCCACCCCCTCCGCATGGGACGACTCATGGTGACCGCCCTCGCTGGAAGCCGGCCGACACCCACCGACCACGCACGCAACGTGGGGTTCATCCTGGACTCATCACTGTCTATGACACAGCAAGTCAACGCCGTCTCCTCCTCCAGCTTTAACACCCTCCGCATGCTTCGCAAGATCTACAGATGGATCCCCACCGGAACCAGAAGGACGGTCACCCAGGCCCTCGTCACCAGCAGGCTGGACTACGGCAACGCCCTCTACGCGGGAACCACAGCCAAACTCCAGAAAAGACTCCAACGCATACAGACCGCCTCCGCACGCCTCGTCCTCGACATCCCCCGCCACAGCCACATCACTGCCCACCTGAGAGACCTGCACTGGCTCCCCGTCAACAAGAGGTCACCTTCAAGCTCCTCACCCACGCTCACAAAGCACTCCACATTGCCGGACCTACATACCTCAAACGACTCACCTTCTATCCTCCCATTCGCCAGATTCGCTCCGCTGATCTCGCCGTCACCACCGTTCCACGCATACACCAAACGACCACCGACGGCAGATCCTTCTCCCACCTCGCCGCCAAGACATGGAACACCCTCCCCATCCACCTGCGACAGACCCAGGACCTGCTGACCTTCAGGAGACTTCTCAAGACCTGGCTGTCCGAGCAGTAGCAGCACCCCCACCACTCCTTAGCGCCTTGAGACCCTCACGGGTGAGTAGTGCGCTCTACAAATACTTGATTGATTGAATGCTAAAAGTGTTGAAATCCCAGTTTTTTTGTGTTAGCAAAACTGGGTAGTAGGCCTTTTAGGTTGGCCCAGTGTGACAACATGGGAGAGGTGGAGAGAAAAAGGGATGATAAAGTGGTGAGAGCAGTCTACTGGAACAGGATCATCCACTGTTAGTAGGCCAGCTTTGGAGATGACAAGGTTGAACATGGAGCCCTTAGAATGTGTTGGTTTAGAGTTGTGTTGTAGAAGATAATTTCTGGAGAGAAATGAGGCAAGATGGTTAGCAGCTGATCAGATGAGGTGCCCCAATGAACAGTGAAGTCTCCTAGAAAGATCAATGTATCTCTTTGTGAATATTGGTCATTTGCAAAGTTGATAAATTCCTCAGTGAAGGCAAAGCGGTCACCTGGAGGGTGGTAAATGGTGTGAATCCTGATAGGGGAGCATTGCTGCCCTAAAAGTTCGGGAGTAAGGCATTTGGGTGTAAAGAAAGAAATAGTGGGAAGTTCTCTGCAATGAAGAGAGTTTCTTAAGATGGCTGCAACAACTTCGCCGACTTCACCAAGCCTATCATTCCTAAAAATTGAATAGTTAGGGGGGAGCTGAAAATTGAAGATACTGTGAGACGAGTCATTGAACCAGGTTTCCGTGAGGATGAGAAGATCAAGCTTATGAGTGATGGATTCTGATATTTTTGGCCTGTTTTTTGTTGCAGATCTGCAGTTATGAAGCATACAGTGCAGAACTGAGGTGATTGTTTTGGTGTAGAGGGTGTCAGAGCTTTTAGTGAGGATAAGAGTGATGTTCCTATGGGACGGCTCCTGAGATGTAAAAGGCTGGCATTTGGTTCAGACCAAGGAGATGGCAGGGATAGTGCATTGATTTGAGTTGTAAAGAGCAGAAATGTTGAGGGAGTTAGCAGTATTATAGCTATCAAGGAGATTGGTAATTTCAGTTTGGGAGAGAGTATGAGCTGCTCTTTTGGGGTAAGGGAGAAGAGAACTCCTTGGGGTTAGGAGTTTGGGGTGATGTGTTTTCGCCAAGGGGAATACGATTTTGAGTATTGTGGGCATTTTAGAACTCAAGTGGTGGATAGTAGTTTCCATCTGGAAAATTGTGGAATTGAGGTGACCCGGTTTATTTTCGAGGGAGTGCAGAGCGGTGTACGGAGTGTTATGCTGCTCCGTAGGGGTGAAGGGTTTTGAGGAGAGTGCTTCTTGAAAGGTAGAGTCAGGGAGTGGGGGGGTAAGGCAATGTGGAAGGGAGATGGAATATGGTATGGAGGGAGCATAGACGGGTGGGGTTGGTTTGAAATAAGTGTGGGTGTTGTGGTGTGAAAGAGGTTCTCAGGGCATTCTATGAAAGAAACAGACAAATGCATGCTGGTTCAAGCGAGGAATGTTGAGAGCTGTGTTTGGAAGAGAGCATGTGTGCTGGAGGAGAGGAAGAGATGAGGGGCAAGGGGTCGGAGTAATAGGGAGTAAAGAGAGGGTAGTAGGGTGGAGGCATGTGAGCTGAATTGCATGAGTCTATAGGGGACCGAGGCGTGGACGATGTGAGAAATTGTTCAGGATGGTAGAGGGAGAATGTGGAAAGTATTTCTTGGTTAGAGAAAAGAAGAGGGGAAGGTTGGAGATTATCAAAGGAGAATAGAGGGAAAAATGGCTGAGTAGGGATAAGGGTGTAGGGTATAATTTGAGGGGTATGGAGGAAGATTCAGGGTAAGAAGGGGGAGGGAGGTTAGGGTGGCTAGGGAGGTGAACATGGAAGAGGATAAGGTGGAGGGTACGGAGTAAAAGCATAACATGGAGAAGTCATTATGTGAGCCAGGTAGTCAGGTTGTTGTAAAAGAGGTCTGGTTAAGGGGGACAATAACATATTTGGGGGAGGGGTTTCTTCGAGATTCCAGGATGATGCTTGAGGGGAAGTAGAAGTACAGGCTGAATGCTAGGACATTGTGTTGAGGGTGAAGTCACTGTACTGAATGTTACCACCTTGGTTTCTGAGAGGTTCAAACATTTCTTATGGTGGTCGAATAGCTTACGCTGATCAAATTGTTTTTGGTGATCTTTCGCAGGGTTGCGGGATTACTATCACCCAATGGCTTGGACACATTGTTTGTGTTCAAGGACCAAACCTTTCAGACTAAAACGTTTCAATTTTATTTGGTCCACTGGACAAATGGTTAAAGTAGCCCCTCCCTTGCTGCACAGGCCCTTTGCCAGTTTACAGCACCACAGAATGGACCTGTGAAAGAGGATTGTCTGTCACTAAGGCTAAACTGGTATCCATATGTAGAAGTTGTTCATACTTTTATATATAATGTACTGATGCAAAAGCCTATACAATTTGGGCAATTGCTCTAAGATAATGCAGTAATAGGTGTGCACAGCTTGCATTACTGACGGAGGATCAAGTGTATAAATGCGTGCATATAAAATGTACTTGTAATTATCTTTTTATTATGTGCAGATACATGACGTTTGATCCCAAGATTGAGGTTTGCTTTCAAAATAATATATATATATATATATATACACAAAAAAAATGTTGCACAAAACATTTTGATAGATTAAGGTGTACTAACAAATACCACTTCTCCGAGTTGTCATTTAGTAATGTGTTTGAAGTATATCAATACTGAAAAATTGAATAATGGAGAATCAATCTAAAGCAGTCTTGGGCAACATGAAAATAAATTTAGGCCCCACTTATTAAAAGAAGTCACAAAAGCGCAACCCGCAGTTATATGTTCTTGCATTTGTGCAGATTTACAACTTTCAGGAATTCTTCAGAGTTTACAGGCGTAGGCCTGAAACTGTACTCCTAGCAAACTTTTGTGAATTACGTTTTTGCAAGGATAAATATTCACACGTACATTTGCTCATGGGAAAATCTGTCAAGCGATTTCTAATTCCCCATGAAGAGATTGTAGAAGAGTTGGTAAATATCTTTAAACATGCACATTTGTGAGTGCGCACAGACCCACAATGCATTCCAATCCTGGACATACCGCTTCCGGCCTACTTCAATGCCCATTTTCGAAGATTTCCAGAAAGATGGCACAATTAGAGTCTTACTAAAATCCAAACCTCGATATATATGAACCCTGGCATAATCAGAGAGGCTATTATCACAGCTGGTATAGAATAAGAAAACTAGCATAATTGGCCACCTCACTACATGAAATGACAGGGACAAGTGGATTTATTTTTTTATCTGGACACGAAGATTTCTGAAGAATCACGCAGACAAGTAGATATTTTATGAAATCCCACACCCCTAGCCCTTGAAATGGACAGTAAAGTTTTAATGTCAGCAAAACATTCTCTCTTATGTTTAAGCTACTCGCCCTGTACTTATTTAAAACGGTATGTGCTATAACTATTCTTTCTAGCGTAACACCATTTTTGCGTAAACCATTTTAAGGAAAGGGGACAGGTCTTTATCCATGCCAAATTTCACCAGCTTTTCTCAATAGTGCTGTCCACTATGATTCAATCCTGAGCATGCTAAAAGAATGGAATATACAGGAAACCCTTTTGCATATTTACATACTTCTTGTTTGACCGGACAGCCTTAGGGTGGTCTTCCACTAACTTTTAGCCTGCCCCCCTCTATTTATCTGTACTTATTTTTGCTGTTTTTAGGCTCAGAGCACTTTACCACTGCTACCCAGTGCTAAAGTGCATGTACTCTTTCCCTTAAACATGTTAGGATTGACTTACAACTGTTTGGTATATCTAAATTACCTGTAGCTCCCTTGTAAAGTGGTATGCCACATACACAGGGCTTGTTAAATTAAATGCTACTAGTGGGCCTGCAGCACTGATTGTGCCACCCACACAAGTAGCCTTTCAAATCTGTTTCAGGTCTGCCATTGCAGAGTCTGTATGTGCAGTTTCCTACCACTTAGACTTGGCATTTAAAACGACTTACCAAGCCTTTAACTCCCCTTTTATTACATATATGTTACCCCTAGCGAAGGCCCTTGGTAACCTAAAAGGCAGAGAGCTATGTAAGTAAAACGTAGGACGTGTATTTTTATGTTTAACATGTCCTGGTAGTGACAAAACGCCAAAATGTGTTTTTCACTACTGTGAGACCTACTCCTCTCATAGGCTAGCATTGGGATTTCCTTAATACACCTTTAAACTGTAATTCGCGATCAGAGAGTAGTAGCTTTTTCTTGTTTCATATTTTTGCAATGGTCTTGATAAATCCTCTTTACTGGTGAAGTTAGATTTAACATTACTGTTTTAGAAATGTGGACATTTCACTGCTCTTAACTGATTTGTGTCTTACAGCCCATCTCCAATACATGTCTAGGTTTGGTAACAGCTACACTTTGTGCATTCCCTCTAGACAGCCGCCAACACCGGAAGGTGAGGCTCATCTGCAATCTGAGCATTTGTCTGCATTCTGATGGATCTTCCTGGGCAGGGAGCAATGGGAGGGGCTGACACTTACACTTCAATAGGTAGTGTTCTGCCCAGATACAAAGCACGAATTTACACCCCAGGCTTCGGCTGGTAGACAGGACTGGACTGAAATGGATTGGGTGCACTTCAGAAGCCAGCCTTTAATGTCACCTTCACTTCAAAGGCACTTTTGGAAAGAAGTACGAGGTCCATGACCCGCACAAACCAGACACTTCTCGATCTTGAACTAAACCTCTGTCAGAAGGACTGCTGTGCTACTCGAAGGACACAACTGGACTGCTTTTTTTGTAAGTGTTACTTTTCTGTAACAATTACTTTTCATGTTGCCCTGCTGCTCCCCGACTCTGCTGAAGGCAAGCTGGTTTCCGCCTTCAAAAAGTGATCCCCAAGGGCTTGCCTCCGGTTTTCTGAAGTATCAGAGACACAAAATAATTCATGTAGTCCTGCTGGTGCTGCTGGACTCCGCCTTCTGTGATTCCTACCCTTGCCTGGGGTGCCCCCTCCAAGTTCCTTGCCTCAGAAGTGGGTTCTGCATTTGCTTTGTTACAAAATCAACACATCGTCTCTACTGCATGGATCAGAACTGGTGCAGTGCCCTTTAACACCGATGCAATGCCGATACAGAGACAACCCTGAGCAGCTCGACGACATCCTGGGATACAACTGCGAGGTTCAACAACGACACAGCGCCGATCCGAGGGCCCGACCGCAAGGTTCAACTGCGACTCAACACGTCTGCTCGAGTCAGAACCAAAGCATTGCCTTCACTGTGTGGAGAAAAACACATTTCGTTGCTTGTGACCAGGAAAGGTACTTTGTACCCAGTCTGCACTTTCACGTGCTCGCCCCAAACACTGACTTTGCCCCAGTCCAGCATGCCCGAAAGTAACAAGTTTAGCACTACTTGCTTCTAAGCGCTTTAATGCATTTAAATCTTAAAAATTCAATATCTGAACTTCTATACATTGGATTTTTGTCATTTTGGTCTTATTTTGCTCAGATAAATACTATCTGTTTTTCTTAAATGTTGTGGGGTCTTTTTGTGGTGTTCTCACTGTGTTACTGTATGTTTTTTTGCACAAATACTTTACACATTGTCTTCTAAGTTAAGCCTGCCTGCCTGCTCTATGCCAAGCTACCAGAGGGTGAGCACAGGATAATTTAGGATGGTGTTGTGACTTACCCTGACTAGGATTGTGGTCCCTACTAGGACAGGGTGCATACCTCTGCCAACTAGAGACCCAATTTCTAACTCTTCTCAAAAATGGTTTTAAGCACACACAGTGCTTCACTGTTGATTTTGTGAAACATGCGTCTGATTTGGCAGAATGTTAGCTGCAGTGATCCAATCCTGCCATTCACAGGATCGATTTTGTATACATCTTCCCTATAATACAAAAGTACAAGTATAAATGAGTCTGGGTCACTTATATTCCCAATTATGTAAATTGGCAATAGAGTTTCTCTCCTCCAATTTAGAACAGTTTTTCTTGCATCAAGACATTCATCAATACAGCTAGCCACCAACTGTACACTGGCAAAACAATTATGTGTCTTCTCTTTTATCTGGGTTTATGTACTTGGTAATAACACGCCATTTCCTGGCCTTCTCCCAGCAAAATATACACTAGCAGACTTTAGCTGTAAGGTTCTATGCTTATAAGGTTTGCCTCTAAGTCCCCTTTAAAAAAAGATCACTTCACCAACCTTGGACCTTGCCCTCTCCACAGCCCTGACTAGAGTGGAAAATATAACAAATCCTTCAACATAGGCTTAATGGGCTACCTATGTTTTCTTAATTACAACAATAGCAATAATTTGGATGAACTTCCACTAGTCAACATCGATTTAATTAAAGGGGGAGTCCAGTTAAATTCCATTTCAGAAGTGCTAATTCTTGTGGGGGTCTGTAGGAGGCAGAATGCACAAATTAAATATTAACGGGGGGAGGAGTTAGTGCAATATAATGATTTATAAGTCGAGTCTACTGAGTCTGAAAAATCAACCTGGCTTAAATAGAGAAACCCGTGGATACCAGTGTGAAATCACTTTTTCTGATTGTTAGGATCAAAAGCAGAAGATTTTCCTTTTGTGCAGGGCTTTTCCCAAAGTCTTTGGGGGTATTCAATAGGCTTACTCCTAGGAGAAACAGGGTGGATCAAAATCACGTTCTCGACCACCACAAAACTATTCCACTATGAAGTACTGTTTCCCAGCATGTTTCCAAATGCACTCGGTCTGCATTAAGTTGATAATATAAACACAAAAGCCTTCGCAAAACCCAGAACCAGAAAAAAAAAAATAGGCAGCGAGCTATACTTATTGGCGACCTTCTTTTAAACGGTTTGTAAATGTGCAATAAAACTATCTTTAATTATTCTTATCCCCTTTAAAGAAACTTTTGACAGTAAAGAACACATCTGGTTTCCTCCACCCTACCTACTAAGGGTTCCTGATTATCTCATTTTTAGTTAGAACACTTGTAGCTCTATTGAGCTATGACCACTTGTGTTATGGCCACCAACTCCAACTTCTTGGCAAGAATCAGGAGAAAATTCACTGTTACCATCACATCGAGCCTCAATTGTTCACAGTTAATGAAATAAGAAAAATACTTTTCTAAACAAACTAAACAATATGCCCCCTCCCCCTTCATGTACCATCCACCTATCACCAATGGTAAATAAAACACATTTAAAAAAAATCAAATATTGCTTAGCAATAAAAAGTGTTCAATTTAAGATACCTTGAAGTATCTAACTGACTTAATGATATATCACAAATACTGATATTACCACTTTAATGACGTGTATTGCTGCTTTGTCTTCTACAGATTTACCAACATGGGGAGATGCTGCAAAAAAAAAAAAAAAAAAAAAAAAAAGGAAAAAGAATGAACAAGAACATAAATACAGAGTATTAAACATATTTTAACATATTAATGATAACTGCTATTAAAAATCATTTCTACGCAGAACTATGTAGAGCATGTGAAACAAGAAAAAAGGTATTTAGTACACACAGACAGATAACAGTTCCACAGGACTAGAGATGCTTGGGTTATATTTGGCCAGATGGTTATTACTCGTGTGCAATTTATATATACATCAACTCCATGGGATTCCAAAGCATCCATCCAAAGTTTCTCACCAATGAACAAATTTGGTACTTAAAAAAATGCACTAACATACATAATCAAGTGCTAACCTGGTCCCGTGCACCGTAACCCAACCTTCGCACAATAAACCTACCTAATCATGCACCAAACGTTTCACACCAAATCTTATTAGTTAAAAACTTTACCTACCTATTCTTCAACCATTAAACTACTTTTCAAGCAGTCTGCCTCATCGTGTACTTGTAGCTCTTGGTTGTATTTTCATGAAAATACGAGCAGTGTACAATGCTGGCACAGACAAGCACAGTAGCATGCACATATCCAGAGTCATGCAGCTATTTATAATTTGCTTGAATGTCCCTGCTGACGGGTGGGGAACAAGGACATGCTCCTGAGAGCCACCAGGCAGGTTGACCAACTCTCCTATGTAAAATACCTGTATCCTGTTTCCTGAATACACAGCCACGGCTCAACATGGCAGTGCATCCTTTTTGGAGTGAAGCGTACGTTGAGAGACTCTGGCCTCAAGTACGCCCTGCTCTTTCCTGAAAAACTAAAAATCATGGCAAATCATCACTCGTACTTCTTTATGGAACCAAAGACGCTTGGGACAGGGTGGAAAGGTGCCAAAAAGGCTTTAAATACGATATCGCTCCCCCCGACCTCCCAAAATCGTTCAATCCGCACTAGGCGCTGCGCCTGGGACAAGACATCCCCCCATCGCTCTATAGCCAGTGCTCCTTTGCCATTGCAATTGAAACTGGAGAGACTCTCGGCCCCGTCCTTGGTTTCTAGGCTGCATGATCCAGGCCATTGCCGAGACATCAACGACTGACACTGCTTCTTATAAAAAAGAGTCAATCGCTTATAGTGCTTAGTCAGCAATCCGGTCATCCAGAACCCCACCAACTGCTGATGCCATCATCCGAGATCATCCTTTTTCAACCAGTACACCCATAAGACACACTGACAGCTTGTAGCCTGGGATCTCACTGGACCAAAAAACTTGGGACATGGCGCTGATGCCTGCTTAATCACACAATTCAAGCCTTTGTCCCCAGCTCGGCCTCGGGCGTTCTTGCTTGACCCTCCACATGCAACTGTGGTATGATCCACCTTTGAGATACATCACCTGACGATCCCAAGTAGGCGGAACCTGGCCGGGGGGTTGGGGGGGTGGAGGGAGGTGGTGCGCTCACCCCCCCTTTCTTTCTCACTTCTTCATCTCCTGACTCCTTTGTTGGGCCCGGTAGGAGACCACCTGCATTTCAACCACCTTACTGCCACTACCACCCCCACGCAAACCCATTGCGGTTTTGCAGCACCTACAGTTTAAATGTTCTTCCAAGTTTGTTTTTTCAGGTGGTCAGACGCCAGTCTAGGGTTGTTAGGAAGTTCATATGACCAAGCCTGGTTTTCAGTAGATGACAGATGATACACTCATGCTCAGTCACGGGGACAGCTTGGGGGGGGGGGGGGGGGGGATGCTTTCAACCAGGGGCCCATGTATTCTATACACTACACTACACAATACAACATGACTATGTAGACGCTTATGACCTGGAATGTCCGTGGTATGGGTTCTGTGAAGAAGTGTCCCAATATATACATGTATCTTAAGCACCAGGGCACTCCCATTGTCTAACCCACTAGGCAAAAGGCGAGGGGTCTAAACTGAAAAAAAAAAATGCAGGAGGGGGCAGTGTTAACGCACTGAGTACTCTGGATTTGCCAGAGGGATGCTTAAATGGATTCGGGGCTCTATCCCCTTTAAATGTGTAACCACGGTGACTGATGCGGACAGGGGGTACACGTTGGTGGAAGGTGTCTTGGACGGTACTGCAAAACTCATGGGCAGCATTTACTCTCCAAACACAGGACAGCCGCATATTCTTGCAGAGCTGTCACTGCACCTTGTTTGTTGGGCACATCTCCCATGTTTTGGGTAGGGCGGGGAACTTTAATTGTGTACCGGATGTCCATTTAGATGAGTTACACTCTCCACTACCACACATGCCCACAATCTTCGTTGTTGCTTACTTCTCACAATGACTGTCACAGTGGATCTTAACAGACACTTTGAGGGCCCTCCGCCCAGGTGAGAGGGAGATCTTTTATTTCCCTTCACATGACCTTTATATGCGACTTAACCGTTTCCTATGCTCACCATCCTTCCAACTCACAAATAACTTATAGTTTATCGGTAAGACCATCTCCATCACAATCCCCTATTGCTGACTCTTCGAGCGGGAGAGCATGTATCCCAAGTCCTGACCTGGTGCCTACAGCCTTTAACACTGGAGGACCAGGCCTTCCGAGAGACTATAGCTCATTTCTTGCTGAAAATAGAGAAACTGTCAGCAATCGCATTACTGAATGGGACGACTTCAAATTAATGATGAGAGAACACTGCATAAGTGTGGTGGTGGAGGCACGTAGCACATCAAAGAGGGAGCTAAACGATCTCTAGCATTCTCTGGGTGATCTTTAGAGGTCTGTGACGAGTGAATATGCTAAAAAGGATCTTTCAAGAGCCAGGAAACGAACATGAACAATTAACTGAGACGCTGCGGTGCATTGATTATAAAGCGTACCTGGCTAAAACGAATATAGAATACAATCAGAGAGGCTCCTGGCGTGTCTGATCAAACAAGACCCATTAATGTCACCATCACAGTTATCCGTCTACCATCCAACAAAGTGGCCTTCACAGAGGAGGCGATCCATGCAGACTTCCGCAAGCACTACCAGGCTCTATATGTCCCCATAAACTTCTCCTCTCAGGCCCAGATAGTGGACTTCCTTGATGGAGTGAAACTTTCGAGACTGGCAGCAGACCGGGTAATCGCGCTAGACAGCACAATTACAGAGCACAAAATTTGTGATACTGTCCTCGACTTTGTCACAGGCAAAACCCCTGGAATTGATGGCCTACTCATAGAATTTTATAAAACTTACATTGACAGACTGCCACCATGACTTTTGAGTTATATAATGCGGTGAGCTGTCCCCCTCCACAGGGGAGTCCCTCCTGATCTCTATCCTCAAACTGGGCCGTGTTTCGCTGGATGACTGGCATGACTACAAAATATTGAGCAAGGCTTAGGTGTAGTGCTTGATGGAAGCTATGCCAGGCTCATCCACCCCGATCACACCGAGGAGCGCTACATCCCTCAATATATGCCGACTGCACGACTCCTGGAGGAGGAACAGTCTTGGTATCCCTACTCGGCTGGCCTGGTACTGTACCTTGAGAAAGTCTTGGATATGCTTGACTGGGAATACATATTTCCATACTACGCAAGATAGGTTTGGGCTGCAGGATGCTGCAGCTAATTAAATTGCTGTATGACCATAACTTAAAAAGACTATCATACATCAAGCTATACTCCACTCTCTAGTCTTTTACAAAAGGAAACGGAGTATTTCCCTAAAGCTCAACACATGGCCATCTAGAAAGATATTTTAGTGGGGGCATGCAACAGTGGCAACAGCAGGACAACCCCCTTGTTCAGGTTTGGAGGTAGTTTTATTTCGAAAGATACAACATTCCTGAATTAGGCGAGCCAGTTCCAAACACGGGTGTCTGGCTTCTCAGATCAACCCAATTCTTTCTAGTCTCTAGTTTGACAGGGGTAGACTAATTCCAGAGCCTAGTATCAAGATGCAAGGAAGACCAGTTCCTTTCACTGGTCTTTGGATTCGGTTTCCCTTTGTCCTTGTGACTGTATAGGGCAGGCTCTAGTGTTTTTATCCTTCTTGCTTGCTGACTAGGTTAGAAAGAAGCAATCAATCCTAAGGTTAGTTGATACAATCTTTTGAATCTCCCTTCTCCTCCCTTTAGGCTCTTTTTCAGGTCCCTCCCCTTTCATGGTTATTGGCTCAATTCAATGGGCCACATTTCCAGCAGGATTAGCACTTTTCACCATATCAAAAAATCTTATGATTGGCTTTGAACAGCACTGCTAAAGATGCTGCCACTATTGGTATCAACTAGGTCTGGCTGAGCTTTCTTCATCCTCACACCAGTTTTCAGGCTTCTTAAGTGTCCCTGTGTCTGCTGTTGTTCCTGATTTCGGTTTGTGGAGTACTTTGGTAGTACTGGCTGGCAGACCGACGTGTCAAGCTGGCAGACCGATATTTGCTCAAGCTGTGGAACAAAGGCAGCCAAAACTGGGAAGCTGTGTTGCAGATGAAGGTATTTTGACCAACCTGAGCTACTACTACAAGCACACTTAGGCTAGAGGCCAACCCAGTGTGGGTACTTTGTTGGTCCATTGGGAAACAGCAGCTGGAAGGGCCTCGAGAAATACTTGGACGGGGCAGGGAAAGAGACCCAACCAATTCCACAAGAACTTGTGGAGGTCATCAGCCTAACATCCTTGTCAAGACTACAGACAGCAAGTAAAATGCACTCCTGCAATGGGTACTGGCACATTCTCAAAGTGAAACCAATAAGAGGTGATACACAAATCCACTATCACACATACAACTGGCTAAAATAGTAATTTACCACTAAAGAAACAAGGTACTCATCGCTCGAGGCCTTGTCACCTCCACACTCCTGAATGGACTCCTACGGGTTGCATCTCCTCACCTATGGACAGGGACAGCAATTTGTGAGACAAGGACAGGGTCAGGTGAGCCACAGTGACCAGCTAACCTAACTGTGCTCCGCTGTGTAAAGACTTTTGTGCAGGGATCACCTCCTTGGCATATTATGGGACCCAATTTACACCCCTTCTCACTCACCAAAATTGGCAGCCGTTTCTGTGGAGATCATCAATGTGTTGCTCATTCACCTTCATGCAGGAGTCCAGTGGACCTGGATTTTCACTGGGTGCTCCATACCTAGCACTTGCATAAAACTTCAGCGATAGCCAGTGACAAAGATAATTTTGGTGTATTTACTAAAGGTCGTCAAATCACCAAAGTGCTACCTAGTCCAGCCCTTAGAATGTTTCTCCTCTTGTGAAGAGGTTCATTTAAAGGTAGGGTCCACCAAGAGAGATTAACCTATTCTCTTACCACTAGGGAAGAGGAGCAGAGCACAACCATCACCTTGTCTCTTCTCTACTTAACCCAGGTTCTTTCACACTGACAAACTCCCCACTTATTGATGAAAGATTCTTGCATCACTCACACACTACTAGTCCCTTGTAGGCACACAGTATCCTACAAGCTCTGCCACCAAAGATAAGCCTTAAAAACATATGACCTTTTAAAATACATTTTAAATAAAATCCGCAAAAACATTATAGTGGATCAGCAGACTTGATTGAGCTTAAAAAGCGGTACTTTGAAAACAATGGCCACAAACTAATATTTAATTTATGAAAAAAATAATGGCCATCTAAAAACATGTTCCAAGCAGTACATTAAACTCAGTTTACAATTGCACTTTCTTTCACTCACTTTTGTGGAATTCATAAGCACTTAATACCCTTGTGAAATCTTAGTTTCGCTTTGAAGGGTGAGCATATAAATTAGATAATTCAATAATTAAATTGTGCTCGCTCCTAAAGCAACACAACTATGATCTTTTGTCAGAGACAGAGTTTTTACTTAGATCCATGTCCAAGAGTTTATTGTGAAAAGTTCTCTTTCCAATCACTTGAATATTTCCAGATCTAGTTTTCTAAAGCTAAACATTCAGTGATCAACATTGGTAAGGGGATACCTTTCCATATTAAGCTATAAATAAATAAAAGAAAGCACCCAGACCTAACCACTAAATATCATGAGTTCTTCCAGTACCAAGGAAACCGGGATCCAAGCGTCTCCTAATGCTCCAAGTCAAAGAGCCAGAAAAGGTAGTTTCATGTTACTTATTAGATCGGATCATCTCCAGTTTATTTTCTGCCAACCAGAAAGTAAGATGTAGCAAACCCTACTCCTCTAACCGATCACAAAAACGGAGGCTTTATCAAAAATGATTGCTAATTATTTTTTAATAAGGATTCTATTGTTTTGTGTATTTTGTTGCAGCAAACATCGGCAGGAGAATAAAAAACAGAAGATACAATTATCACAAATTCACATTCAACTGCGCATGATAAATCCACAATTTGAGGGGGGCGGAGCTAGCCGGCGGCTATGGTGGACGTGTGAGCGCAGAGCTCCCGGTCCAAGCCCCAAACTATCCGTCTAAAGTATCCTGAACGGCGGAGCTGACAAGTTTGCTGGCGAGGGGGTTCGATCCTGTACCGAGCTGCCTCTCCTCGGATACCCAGCGGCGGCGGGCGGGGCCCGGAGAGACGACAACGGCGGGCGGCGTACAGAGAGGCGGACAGGGCCGCGATCCCCGGGCTGTCCTGCGGCTCTCCCCGACGTGCGTCACGCGACGTGCGGCAGAGTTGGAGGGGGAGGACCCGATCGGCCCGGTTCGTCGCCTGTGAGACCGAGAGACGGCGGAGCTGAGTGCACCGGAGACACAGACGGAGGAGTGCGGACCCGTAGGGGGTGAGGAGAGTGCGTTGTGGTGTCTCCTCCCCCCCCCCCCCCCCTCCGGCTGGATTGCTGACTGAGCCCCCCGGCGGCGGCTGCTTGCGTCGCGTGGAGCCCTTGGTGCCCCGGTGATCTGGACCCGGAGACTCCCCCGAGAATCACTTGCATCGGACGGCGGGGGAGGCAGGCGGTCTGGTGTGGGCCGCCCCCCCTCTGGCTCCCCTGAGGATCGGCGCTGGCCGAGGGGCACCCGCGGGACAGGAGAAGGCGGGGGAGCGCAGCGGTGACGAGACTGGGCACCCGGGAGTCGTGGGCCCTTGCAGGCTACCCGGGTGGTGGCGCTCTCCCCCCCCTGCACCCCAGGCGATAATCCGGGCCCGTGGAGTCTGCAGAGCGATCGCCGCTCCTTCTTGATCCGTGCTGGGCCTTGTTCGTGCGGCGCCCTCCTTCGCTGCCCCCTGCTCGGCGGGATGCTGGTGTCTGTGCTGTGGACGGAGCGGTGAACGACGGTGAGGGCCCGGAGACCTCGATCCCTTGACCTGTGCTGCGGCCTGGCTGCGTGAGTTGGAGGGGCCACTGGGGCGATCGTGTGGATGGGAGCGGTCTTCTGCCGCAGCCCTTCTGTGCGTGGACCTCGCGGATAGCAGTCACTGGCTACTGCCCCAGGGGTGCCTTCCCGGTCCCGGATTGCGGCGGAGCACGTGGAGGAGCGTGGAACAGCTACCCTGGGTGGGGAGCACCCCCCCCTCGCTCGGGCCCGCGGTGGCGATCGGACACTGGGAGTGGCAACGGCTGGCCTAAGACTCTGCGGGCTGACTGGTGCCTGTGGCCGAGAAGAGACCAGGGAGTGGAATTGTGACTCGGAGTGTTCGGCGGTTCGAACATTGGCGAGACGTGGTGGGGAGCCTAGCGGCCTGCCTCGTTGGGGTTACCTGTAGCGCGGCCCCCCTTGGATCTGGACTTTGACCCGGAGTGGCGGGCGCGCGGCGGCCGCTGACCCTCAGCGTCGCCATGGGCAAAAGCGATAAGACCCAGCCCAAACTGTCTTTTGACCCCCGCAAGCCGAAGGGGCCTGATGAAGCACCGCCGGCGCGGCCTCCCAATGGAGCTGCCTCGGAGAGCTCTATGTGCGCCGACATCAAAGCAATGCTGGCGGCAATGGAAAAAGGGCTACAGGGCAGTCTGACCGCGATAGACACCAAGCTTGATGCGCTCACCTACCGCATGGACCGCATGTCGGAACGAGTGGATAAGAACTCAGAGAGGCTGGATGCGTCCGAACAGAGAATAACGCAGGTGGAGGAGGCCCAGACGGCATGGGACTCGGATCGCAGGCAATTCAGTAAACTACTGCAGGTCATACAGGACAAGTCCGAGGATTTAGAGGCCCGTTCGAGGAGGTCGAACGTCCGCATAACAGGCGTGGCGGAGTCGACGCACACCGGGCGAATGGAATTCTTCGTTGAAAAACTGCTGCGGGCTCTGCTGGGAGAAGACTTGTTCTCCCCTATGTTTGTTGTCGAGAGAGCCCATCGTTCGTTGGGCCCTCGCCCCAAGCCTGGGGCACCCGCAAGACCCATAATAGCAAAACTACTGAACTATAGAGACAGAGACACAGCCCTGCGGGTGGCAAGAGAAAAGGGGAAGCTGCAATTTGAGGGGATGGACATCTCCATCTATCCCGACTTCACGGCGAAGGTCCAGGAGGAGCGCAGGCAGTTTGCACCCTACAAAAAACAACTTCGCGACTTGGGCCTGGACTATGCTATGTTATACCCGGCGAGGCTCCGGATCAACAGGCAGGGGCACTCGCACTTCTTCACGGATCCGAGGGAGCTGCAGCGATCCCTGAGGGAGTGGTCGAGGGAGCAACGGCACGGGCTACAGGACTGCATCGACACCCGAGCGGAGGCCTCCAGCCTGGGGGAGCAGGACTAGGTTGCTGGCAGTGGCCTCTGGATACGCTCTGCCGCCTGGCAGGGGGTTGCCGACATGTCGTGGGAGCAGCTGCTTCCCTGGCGGAGTCATGACTGCTGGAGCATTGTTGGTGCGCAGGAGACGGCGACCACCCCTGAGGACTTTGAGGCTGCAGCTGGGTGAGAACTTTCTGATGTGTTGGGGGTGCCCTGGTGTCGGGGCCCTAGACTCGGAGGTGTGGTGGGGGCCGGTCTGCTTACACTGACTGGTCATTTGCTGGATAGTTCTGTGGCCTTTATAACTGCGGGGTTCTGGTTGGGGTGGCGCCCAGGGCTCACCGTGCGGGCCGGTCTATGAGACAAATGGGCTCCGACCTAGATGTCTAAATGGGGGCGCTTTGAGCGTGACTGGCAAGCTTAGATAGGTGGGGCGGCTCGCCTCCGATGGGGGTGTTGGGGACTCCCCTAGAACCACTGGAGGGGAGGCGATAATAGCTCGAGCTGTACTGAGACCTGGGGCATGGGAGTGGGGGCACGACTATATGGTGGCCTGTTGAGTGTTTTAGGGTAGCTGTTCATCGGCGGCCCCTGCCCCAGCGCTGATAGCTTACATGGCCCCTCTGGGGGCTGGTTTGGGGACGGTTTTGTATGTTTGTTGTGGGGTAGGGAGGGGGGTGGGACTGGGGATCTGTCTGGCCAGGTTGGGGGCGGTCGGCTGTGGGAGGAGGGCTAGGAAGTTAGGGGGACGTTCTGCGGTTGGGAACTGGGATCCACACTGTCTGCTGAGTGGCAGGTTTTCTGCTCTACTGCTGTATGGCTGTTTCATGTTGTCTGGAGCTGAATGGTGGGCGGGGACTCCCGCTCGGCCCTTGAGCTGCAGCGGTTGCGGTATGTGTCTGCTGGGATGACTGGACTAGGAGAGCCGATGGGTGACACTGGCGAAGTGGCCATTAGGGCGTTGACGTGGAATGTTCGGGGGTTGAACGATTATCGCAAACTCAGGAAAGTATTGAATTATCTCCACAGGCATCACATTGACTTGGCGCTACTTCAGGAGACCCATCTCCCCCTTACAAGTAAAATGTTAGCGGCGAAGGGGCTAGTGGGCAACAGCGCGGCGGCGGGCTTTACATCACACTCCAGAGGGGTGGTTACTTGGGTAAACCCACGATCGAACCTGCGGTTGACGTCGCTGACCACCGACCCGGACGGGCGTTACTTAATTGCGCGGTGCACTGGGAAGGGCCATGACCTAATTGTAGTCAATGTGTATGGCCCCAATTACGACTCTCCAGAGTACTAGGACGCACTGGCGACACAATGCAGGCAGCACGTGCACACTGGCATGGTATGGGGTGGTGACTTTAATTTTACATTCAATCCGGACTTGGACCGCTCCTCGGGGCAAGTACGCCGCCCGGCGACCGCCGCCCTGCATATGCAGGCAGAATTAACTAGACTGGAAATGTTAGACGTCTGGCGACACCGGCACCCGGGTAAAGGGGGATTCACGCATTACTCGGCATTCCACGACGTGCATACCAGAATAGACTATTGGTTAGTGTCGCGGTCATTGCTTGCGGTCATCAGGGGCTGCGAGGTCTTACCGCGCACTTTGTCGGACCACTCCCCCCTTCTCTTGGTAATGGCTACTCCGCACCGACGAGTCCCGCCGTTCACGTGGCGGCTGCCGCCTTACTCACTGTTAGATGACGTGTTTCGGGGGGAACTGGCGGATGACATAGAATCTTTCTTTGAGGTAAATTCAGGCTCAGTCCAGAGTTTCCAAACGGTGTGGGACTCGTTTAAGGCTTATATTCGCGGTGTTGCAATGACTAAGCATTCTGGTGTGCTTAAGTCCATACGGCAGCGGCTGGGGGCTCTGGAGACGCAGATTGCGCGGTTGGAGGAGAGTCAGGGGATTTCTGCGGACCCTGAGATAGCTGCGCGGATGCAGAACCTGGTCACTGAGTTCAACAGCGAAGCGGACCGAGAGGTGCAACATATGGGAAAGTATGCAACGGCTCGTACCTACGGGGAAGGCGAGCGCCCGGGATCCTTACTTGCGGGGATACTCCGTAACGCTAGGCGACCCCTAGTCATCGACGAGCTTGTCACTGCTTCGGGCGATGTGATCACTGACGAGACGGGGATAATAGAAGAATTCAGGGCCTATTATGCTGGACTGTATAAATCTCAGTCCTCTCACATGGAAGAGGAGATAGAAGACTACCTCAGTTACATTAAAATGCCGTTTTTGACTAACTCGCAGAGGGAATTCCTGGCGCTGCCCATACAAAAGGATGAGATCCTGGAGGCTCTGGGGGGTATGAAGGTGGGCACTGCCCCGGGAGCGGACGGGCTGACGGTGGCCTTTTATAAGGCCTTCCAGGATCAGCTCCTCCCGCACCTTATGACTCTTTTTGACGATATATGTCTTGACGGCTGCATGCCTGACACGATGCGAGAGGCCCTGCTGGTTACCATTTTAAAACCCGGGAAACCCTCTAACCTGTGCGGTTCCTATAGGCCACTCTCCCTGATGTCGATGCCAAGATGTATGCTAAGGTGCTGGCCACGCGCTTAGCGCTACTGGTGCCGGAGCTCGTGGCGCCGGAGCAGGCAGGCTTTGTTCCATCCAGGAACCTCACGTACAATCTCCGCACGGTCCTTGGAGTCATGCAGCATGTGCGCCCAGAGAGTAAGGCCTTAGCGCTCTTCCTAGATATGGAGAAAGCGTTTGATTCTGTGGAATGGCCGTTTATGGTGAGGGTATTGAGGAAATTTGGACTGGGAGAGCCTTTTTTGCAGATGCTTGGAGCATTGTATTTTAGGCCCACTGCCCGGCTGCGCCTCGGCGACCGAGTCACGGAGGCGTTTGAAATCTCCAGGGGGACCAGGCAGGGTTGCCCTCTTTCCCCACTCCTATACGCGCTGGTGGCGGAACCTTTAGCATACGCAATAAGAGAATACCACAGATTTGAGGGCATTAACTTTACCTCCTATAAGATTGGTATTTCTACCTACGCGGACGATACGCTGCTGTACATCCGTGACCCGGAGGAGAATCTCGCTTCCATTTTGCGGGAGGTGGTCCGGTTTGGGGCGCTGTCGGGCCTCAAGGTCAACTGGAACAAGTCGCTGGCTTTCCCGTTGACTCCGGCTACATTGCCATTCCCTATGGAATACCCTTTGCAGTGGACAACGGACTCAATCCGATACTTGGGGATTCGGCTCCACAGGGACCCGGAGGTCTTGCTGAGGGAAAACTATGGAGTAGCTTATTCCAAACTTGTAGACGAGGTGGAGGAGTGGAACAGGCTCCCCTTGTCGCTGATGGGCAGAATTGCCATCATGAAAATGGTCGTCCTACCGCGATTTCTGTTCCTTTTCAACAACATCCCTATAGTGCTCCCTAAGACCTTCTTCGCACAGTTGACTAAGACCCTGACTCGACTGGCCTGGGGTGGTAAACAACCTAGAGTCCAGTGGAAAGTGTTGACGCTTCCCTACGAGACGGGGGGGCTCGGAGCTCCGGATCTGGAAAGTTACTACAGAGTGGCACAGGCGTCTCATCTGCATACGTGGATACATGCCAAACCAGATATCCCGCATGTGTTACTGGAGCGCTTGTTTGCGGATCCGCTCCGTCTCCCGGCGACGGTCTTTTTGCCTGTGGATCGCAGGGTGGGACTGTTGGACTCGCTTAGAGCCACAAACCACGCATAGCATGCGGTTATGAGAGCGCAAGGCCGAGATCTCTTATACTCCCCGTTGATGCGGGTGGAATGGGCGGCTTGGCTCCCCCCTCTGCGGGAAGCAGGGGTGAAGCAGGCGCTGAGCGATTTGGGAATAGTTAGGATGGCGGACCTGTTTCAGGGCGGAGTGGCCAAAACACTGGAGAGTGTCGTCTCGACTCAGCCTGAGGTCACGTTACTCCAGCGCTTTCAATTTCATAGGGTCCGTGGCGCGTTGCTGGCTCTGTTGGGGCCGTGCGGGGAGGAACCCCCTGAAATCCCGGAACTTTCCTATGTTATCAAAACTGCGGCGCCGTCCAAATTGGTCTCGACCCTCAAAAAACTCGGTGACCAGCAAAGGGTACACCAGTGCTCTGCAGCGCGGCGAGACTGGCAGACGGATCTTGAAATGGACATTTCGGATGAGATGTGGAAGTACTGCTGCTCTAGCACCAAAAAGGTTTCTTTGAATGGTCGACACCGATTGATACATTTTAAGTTCTTACAGCGGGTCTATTACACCCCTGAAAGACTACATAGGTACGGGTTGCGCCCCACGGCGGAGTGCGAGCGCTGTCATGTCCCCGTGGCTGACTTCCTGCACATGGCCTGGCTTTGCCCAGGTGTGGCCCGGTTCTGGACGGCGGTGTTTCGGGAATTGAGCCAGATTCTGGAAAAAGAGATCCCACCTAATCCGGCTTTGGCGCTGCTGGGCTACTCCAGGCCTCTCCCGCTGGCGCTGCGACGTCTGACGGACATGGCGTTATTGATCGCGCGACGCGTCGTGGCGGCCTGCTGGATGAGAGGGCCGCTTCCTACTAAGAAACGATGGGCTAGAGATATGCTGTATTGCAGCACGCAGGCGGAAACGTATAGCGAACTGTTACCCCCGAAGAGTCGCCCCAAGAACTTTTGGGCGCTGTATAGAACATACCTGACTGCCGGAGACCCAGAGGCAGCCGGTCAGGGGGAGACACAGAGTGAAGCCCCAGGTGCTCACAGAGGGACGGAGGGGGGCGCGACACAAGAACAGAACTCTATTGTAGTGTGATGGGCTGTGATGCCGGTGCACCGACTGGGATGGATGCTGGTCGGTGGAAGGGGCGCTGGGGTGCCCTCCGATCGCGGCTGGCGCTTCCTAGAAGTGTGCAAGTGAGACGTGAACGAGAGTTGCAGGGTTGAGAATGGCCTGAAAGCGGGGGGCGCAGTGGCTGGTCAGTTTTGGCGGCTGGGCTTGGGAAAACGTGTACATGCAGAAGCAACGAAGGAGGAGACAGTGGAATGGTGGCGGGTGGGGTGGGGGGGTGGGCGTTGAGATATGGTTTACAAAATCTTAGGAGCTCGACCAGGCTTGCGGTAGAGGTTGGACAACAGTGGGCTGGTCATACAGGCATGTCAGGCTGAAGTGCAGGCTGGGGGCAAATACATGTTTCACTCTTATGTAGTGATTCAGTCTGGACTGTTTTATGTGATGTTATTATTGCAATGCCGCCGGTCCTCTGGGATGTCGGCTAAATGGCTGTGTGAGAGACACCGGATCGGTTCTGATGAACTTGTGGGGGCAACCCATTGTAATGGGTGCCTACGGCGGTCTGATCTGTCCATTTACTATATCTCAATAAAGGTTTTCAAAAAAAAAAAAAAATCCACAATTTGAAAATTATGTGTTGATACCAGGAACTCAACATCATGAAAAGAAATGTTTTTAAAATAAAGCCAATAATCATGAATTACTCTTCAAGTTAGGTCATACATGTAAATGATTTATTCCCATTGGTGCTTCCATGATTCCCATCAATGTTCACCTCCATTTGTCATTTCATATTGTGCTAATCTTTGTGCACCCCCCAAGTTGAGTGTGCTAAATGATGTGGTTTTAAGCAGTGGCGGCCGGCACGGCTCGCCGGTGGCGGGGTTGGCGTGCCCGCACACAATGGAAAAATAAATACATTGAAATTTTTAAAAATCGTACCTTGCTGCCTGGTACCGCGTCTCTGCTCCTGCTCTCCTGCGACCAACTGACCCATGACCAATCACAAAGCTGCAATGCAGCGTTGTAATTGGTCTGAGCACCATGCCACGGTGCTCAGCCGGGGCTGGAAGAGTGGGTATGTTCTCCACACAGGCTGTAATACAGCCTGCATAGAGAACAGGGAAAGTGCGCATGACTGTTTTGGGCAACCTGAGAGGGCCGGCCAAACAATCATTGCGCACTTAGAAGGAGGGTTCTACTACTCCTCCCCTGCTCTACAGACTCGCCCCGACCCCTCACGCAAAGGTGCCACAGCAGGAGGACAAAATAAAGTTATATTAACATTACGTTATCATTTTATTTTTTCATTTCTTTTACTGCTGCAGAGTAGTAGGGCGACGCTCCTCCGCCTTGGTGGAGGAGGTGCCGCCGCTTTTCAGTGTGGTGCTTATCCCAACACTGGTACTTTGAAGAGAGAGATGATACTTTTGAACACACCAACATAACCCATTTGTATAGAGGTCATCATGGGTTGCCTCTTTGAGGTGATTTCCAGTTAGAACCAGGTCTTATAGTCCTCCACCTAACATGAGCAAACTACAGATAAAATGTGACAATTTGGAGGATCATGGTGGACCTCTTATAAGTGTCAGCAATGGTGCTTTCAATGTGGTCCAAGTGGAGGCAGAACTACAGCAACCTATGTATGGCAATTTAGACTGAGGAACTTAGGGCCCGATTCACAAAAGTAATCGGAGACAAAATCCTAACTTTACGACTTTCGGTATTCACAAAGGGCATTTAGGAGTAGTAAAGTTAGGATTCCTCACCTTGCTACGCCTAAATTCCCTTTGTGAATACCGAAAGTCGTATAGTTAGGATTCGGTCTCAAATTACTTTTGTGAATTGGGCCCTTAATTCCTGAGTTAAGATCAGAACTTTAGAGGCCAAGGAGAGGATTTAATTGACGCTCCGTGTATTAGGGGGTGGTACATCTAGTTTCTTGTTTCCAATTACCCTGATAAGCACTAAAGTTCCCCATCATGCACGAAAATGCTTTCATCAAGCACACACATTTGGTTAACTTCAATATGCTCTAAATGCTCTTTGTAATGAACTAAATCTCCTTCCTCGCCCACTAGCCCGGGTGCAGTAACCCAGAGGCAAGGCATTGTATTCAGATGCGACATGGTTCGTAGGAACTTTACCTAAATAGATTAATCCAAAACCTCCTTCGCCAATCTTCCTCCCCAGCCTCCATTCCTTCCCCTCCAAATCCTTTAGGATGTGTCCTTCTGGAAGTGGAGCTGGGAGCTTGCACTTTGGTGCCCTTTTGCCAGGCATCCCCTAAAGAGAAGAAAGTGAAATTGAGACAAAGCAAAAGAACCACTTGCAAAATGGAACTGTTTACAATCAAATGATATATGTCCATGAAAAAGGTAAAGTCAGCATAGTATCAACATACACAGTAAATTGTTAATAGCCTTTTATAAAAGCAGTTTTGGAAAATTGCCACTGTAGGACAGAGAAATGTCCCCTGCATTTGTCGGTAGAGCATGTGAACTCAAATTTAATTCACCAAGTCTTTTTGACCCTTACTTCAGCAGGCACTTTTTTGACAAGGATTGAGACCCAGACCCGGACGCTGTAATCAGTGAGGCACACGTGTGCACCCTTTCTTTTGATGGATGTGACTACTGTCAATTCATTTGGCTATACAACACTGGCAGTGGTGGCAGTGATATGTTTTTAGTTACAAGACAGGCATATTCCTACCTGTCCCCTGCTAGGGACAGTGGCATTTCGGCCTCTCCCATGTTTTTAAATTGGTCTGCTAGTCCAGTGCAACCAGGTCCTTTACCCATCCATTTGGGACATGGATGCTGCATATGTACCATTTGGTGAGTAGAGGGTGCATTTATGCAGCATGTTTGACACAGGTGGCCACAGCCACACTGAGATCCATTTTGTTTTTGCTACAATCTACTGGTACTTAAAATGGAAGGTTGGAGGGGCGAGCCCAGACTGCAGATGTGAATCGCAGGGCTCTCCTCAGACTATTCCAGTAATTATCGGTAGTGGGTAGGATGGAGGAGTGTTAAGGAAAGGATACAGAAGGTCCCTCTCCCTTCTTTCCTGGCCAGCTTTTCTCTGGAAGGGATATTCCCCACAAGTCAACAGATAGTTAAGAGGAGCAGCCTTCCTTGCTTCTGTACCTTTGTTTTGGGTTTCCCCAGTCTGGAGACTCCAAGCTCCAACCCACCTTCCTGCTCACACTTCATGACTAATGGCTGGACCAATCCAAGTAGAATAAGCAAAAGGATAGATTTACCCAGAACTGGTCTCAGAACTGACTGTTGGAACACATGACAACACTCTGCCACTTAGTACGAAGACAGCTAAGCAGGCTGGAAGGGATGAACTGAAACCGCTGCTGCTCGGAAGGATCTGCACCACTCATGCTGATGGCAAGGCCTGTGTGTCCAGAGTGTTCTTGAAGCGTGTGTTTTGCTTTGGAAGTGCTAGTGTCTCCGTAGAGCGCTGAAGATTTGTGAAAGTGTCCCGTGTGAACCCAATGGGTGAAGGAATGCCCAGAAGTATGTGGCACTGAACAACTCCTTATCACACCCCATATAACCCATGAACTGACCTATGATCAACAGCCGGCATCTTGTTAAGACGATGAGCTACACCAAAAATAGGTCTGCATCTGGGGTGGGATCCTAGCTTTGTATATGTGAGGAGCTAGAGAGTAAGCCATGAAATAAACTACAAAGTCAAGAACTGCCAGTTTCTTCATGCACAGCTTGAACAAAGCCTGCACATTACTAGTGCTGGCACTACTGATGCTCACTTGACAGGTGTCCACAGGATCTCTGCAACACTAGACAACAGCTGGCCTGGGATGATGAGCTGACGACCCCGCTCAGCTAGCTGTGCATTGGACACACAACTTTGAGTAGTAAGCCCGCTGACCAAACCGGGAAGCATATGCCGGATCTATGCTGCAACTGAGACATAGACCAAAGGTACTGTGCAACTCAGCATATAAGGCCTGAAGGAGTGGAACTTTCGGTATTCGACTCATCATCCTTGAACTTGACTAAGCATCTCAAGGAGGTGGCCTGGGGGGATGGGGATGTTGAGCTGATCACACAAGAGGGAGGCGGGGGAGGTTGGTATAGGATTTCAAGGACCATTCTCAAGCGGGATTCTATCTACCCCTCTAACTGTGGGAAGGGACATACTCTGCCATCCAATACCCCTCTCACAAATGGATCATACCCATTTTCTCATTCTTGGCCGACTGCGGATGGCGATAACCTCCCTTACCTTGGGGCGTAGATAGCTGAACTCAGGCAGGATCTCCTTGCTGTCAAAGATATCATGCAGACCCTTTTTCAGTTCTTGATGAAGATGGTGAAGCTCTGGAAACTATACCCCTCCCAGCGGACCGATAAACCCAATCCACTGAGAGTTATTTACGGCGGGGACGAACAGTACCCTATCTACTCCCCTCTTAGCTCCAGTTGGAGTTCTAGGCCTATTCCTAACCATCATTCTAAGCCCTCAGGTTTCAGCCTCAGTTATCGGCTGAGGACACTCTCTGTCTTTTATTTTCGTACAATGGCTCTGGGGGTGTCTCCTCTAACTCGATCATCAACTTCCCTACTATTACCTCTGACCCTGACAGAGAACCTAGGGTCAACCTCAGATCGGTTAGTAAGGAAACCTTACTTCAGATAACTAGCACTCATCATGAAATGGTCACTACCAACCCTCACATCAAATCAAAGCTTCTCAAATGCAGATCGGCTGTGAAACATGCAGCAGATATTCCTGAACTCATCATGTCGCAAAATTTGGACCTCTTGATTCTCACTGAAACCTGGCTCAATGTTGCCTCCTCCCCTGATCTCGACATCGTAATACCTCCTAATCATGCCGTTATCAGATGCAATTGACTTGTTAAAACAGGGGAGGTGGGCATTGCTTGCATTCATCGCTCCAGCCTCAATATAAAGCAATTCCAAAATGCTTTGCTATCTTTGTGTGAGGAACTAGTCACCGCAATCTGGAATAAGGGCAAGATTGTCTGTGGGCTCCACACGATTTATCATCCACCGGGTGATAATCTGCTCTTCATCAAGCAAATCATGAAGGTCATTAGCTCTTGTTTGGACCAACTCTGCCATATCTTCTTCTGAGACTTTAACCTTCTTTGGAATGATACAAAGGATACTTTAGTATGCTCCATGAGGCTTTCCTCTCCGATCTCAACTTCTCACAGGTCTGTAAGGGTCCTACCCATAACAAAGGTACCACCCTAGACCTTATCATAGCCAAAGACAATATCTTACAACTGGGTGACATTCTTCCCTGTGACTGGTCGGATCATCATCAACTTTCCTTCCACATCCTGGAAAAGTGCACTCGAAGACAGGGCCAACCTCTTAAAGCTAAACAACTGACTCGCAATCTGAGAGACATCAACATTAATGTTCTAACTTCCATCACCACGAATAGCCTTCAGCCACCCCCTAAAATGACCAACCTTGACAAGTTTTCTGATCACTACATGAGCTCTGTGGCTAATATGTTCGACACTATTGCACCGAAGCAACTCAAAAGGATTCCAGTCAAACAATCCAAACCTTGATTTAATGGTTCCCTTAATGATGAACCTCGCAAACTTAGGCTCTCATAGAGGCTTTGGAGAAACTCCCCCTCCACTACTAGCCTCATTCAGTTAAGGAAGGCGAGGAGTACCCGTAACCAACACATACGCATTGCTAAAACCGACCATTTCAGGGCGCACCTGGACAGCACTAAAAATAGATCCAAGAAGCCCTTTGAAATCATCAAGCCACAAGCTAACCACTCTTCCAACCTTAACGCAACACCCTTGACCAACCTTCCTAGTGGGGAGGACTTCTCAGTTCACGTTTCTGAAAAGGCAAGGAAAATTGAACTGGAATTACAACCCGCCATTCCCATTTTAAGGCCTCTGAACTACTCTGCATCATCGGATGAACCTGCGGAACCTTCGGTAGTGTCCTGCCACATTGGTTGTGCTCCCCAAAACAACGCCTCTTGGAATTCCTTTCTCCTTCCAGATGACTCAGAGCTGCTCTATGCGATGGCGTCATTAAAACGCTCCAACCATTTCAGCGATCCAATACCTGCTAAGTTTTTTTAAAGAAGTCAATTTGGCCATTCTCCCTCTTTGGTCCCAGATCATTCATGAATCTCTCTTACAGGGAAGGATCCCTGATTGTCTCAAGATTGGTCAAGTCATTTGCATCCCGCAACCACTCTGCACCTACCCTGGACTGGCTTAAACAACTCACTGGTTCTTAACAGCACCCCTTATGTGGTTGACTCTGCTAAATCGCTAGGTATTACCTTGGACAAATACATAAATATGGAAGCTCACATCAGTGCAACTATTAGGGGAGCCAATTTTCAGCTCAACACCCTTAAGAAAATCAAGCCTTTCCTTCCACCTGAGGACATCCGTCCTGCAGTTCAATCCCTGGTTATCTCTCGTCTAGAATATGGTTTGGTGACCCTTGCTGGGCTCCCTAAAGCTAGTCTGGCCCCACTCAGAGCAACTCTAAACGCATTGGCCAGGCTCATCACAGGCTCCAAAAGCATCACCACAATTGGATGTCTATCGAAGCTAGACACTTCAAGGTAGCTTGCCTAATCTACTGTTGACACAGCTATGATTTGTCATTACTATTATTTACAAATATTTGTTATGCCATCAGGGAGGGGGGAGGGATAAGTGGGAGGAACAGGAATTGCATTTTGTGCTATTTGTTTAATGAGGAGTAATTAGTTGCAGTAGTACGGCAATGGCGAGGATGATGATCTCCAGAGAATTGGGCTGATATTATGACGTTTTAAGTGTTAAAGACTATTATGGACTGTATTTTCTAGTACTTCTACAGCATAATTGGATGTCGGAGATGTTCTCCGGAAAGCGATTTCTCTTAGTACTGTGTTGCTGACTGTTCACCTGCCATTTAATGAAGAAATGCACTTGTCTTGTTTGGAAAAAATAATAAAAATATATTTTTTTTTAAAATAGCTTGCCTGACGCATAAAGCTCTACATTACAACACCCCGGTTTACTTGGCTAAAAAGCTTGAACTATCTGGCTCTTGTCGGAACTTAAAAAGTACGTCCACCCTACTTCTGAAAACTCCCAAATTCAAAAAGAAAAGAACTTACAATAGTGCCTTCACCTGTCTTGCTCCAAGTATTGGGAACGCTCTTCCGCCCAAGATCAGATCCAACCCATCAACTGCATCTTTCAAGAAACATGTCAAAGGGCTAATTCTAAGTGAACATTTAACAGCATTGACCTGTACTCCGTCTCTAGACCCCTTTTTCTACGGATGTGATATTTCTTTTATACCGTTGGACCGATCTATTTTATGTTTGTTCTGTTTCACTTGTTATCACGTTCTATATCCCTTCTGAAGCTGTTCTGGGCCCTCTAGACTGGCTGACGCCCCTGCCCTGACCCGGTTTGTTTCCCCCCCATTTGTTTTGACAGTGCATTTATTTAACTACATCATTTGTGCCATTGTGTTGTTTTATTCTTGCTTCCACCACTTAGTACAGTGCTCTGATACCCGTAAGGGCCATGTTTGTGCTTTATAAAACTTTTCTAATAAAATATATAAATAATAAATACATTTGTTCTCTAGGGGACACTCACAAGAGAAGGGACCTAAACAGAACATTGTACAAACACCAATAAATCTCTGTCTGAGACGGAACAGCAGGGGGTGTTTCTCCCAGCGCAAATTCAGTATGCCTTTCTCGATCTAATGTACAGTATTGTCTTTCGCATGAGGAAGTAAAGTACTTCTTTTAACTAAAAGCAATGGGAAGAATTTAATTGATTTATTGCCGTTCGATGGTTCTTAAAGTTCCAAGGCTCTAATCCTCCTCCACCTCCGTGAATAAGCTTTGGACTGCTTGACTTCACTACCCAGAGGGTCAAGTGCTAAAGAGGTGTGTTCAGTTTCAGGTTCAACATTAAGGTTAAGCTTCCAGGTCACAAGTGGTAAAAGGCTTGGAATGTCACAATTTATGCTCAATAACCCCAGCCTACCCTGCAGCTCGGAAATGCTTCAGTTCTCAATACAAACAGAAAATCAGATCACTTTTTAATTCCTGTGATGGCAACTTTAATTACGTGACTTTACTAAATTAGTCTACTTCTAATGTTTTGACATCTGCTTTTTCTTTGCAGGACAGGGGGCCTCTGAGAAAGTTATATTGTGTCTTCTATATTAGATATCTAGATACAGCAGAGTCTGAGAGAGTTGTTTGGTAGAGTGACCAGGTGATTTTAAGTTACCAGGACAAAACAGATTTTTCATTTAACAAACATTATGATTTGCTGCAACTGAAACAATATAACTATTATAGCAGAAACAATATAACTATTTCAAGTGATAACAAGGATTTGTAAGATGAAAGCCAGAAGAGTAACAGTGATAGTTTGGTGCCATTAAACTATCTTGTCACTCAGGAGGAATAAGGAGGGTTGTTAGGTGAGAAGTACAGCCCAGCCTAGCCTCTGACAACTGCTGGAACACAGTGGGAACTGGGCCAATTCCATCAGCCAATTCTTGAGCCTGCACATGAATCCAGACGAGCCTCAGAGAAGCATCACGCCTGTGTCCCATGTCAGTGTACATTCAATGTGCTTCGATGAGGAGTGCTACAGAGGGCTAACTTTCCTTTCAAGCAAAGAATAGCTGGCAAAGGGATGCCTTACTTCATAGTTAATTGAATTGCTTTTAAGATCGTCGAGAGAAAAAAAAGCTCTGCTGCAAAGCAACTCCACGAAAGACAAGCATATCCAAGTGTTGTTTTATTTTCTCAGTCTCTAGTCTGAGTAAGATATGTACATCTATGCATGCTCTGTGCAAATACCACCTTTTCAGTTTGTAATAGGATTGTTTATCCGAGTCTAGTTTTAAAATGTTTAACTTAACCTGAATATTTAAGATTCTTAATGAACTCTTGTATGTACAATGGATTTTTAGTTTTTGATCCCATGGGGGTCCTGCTTTTGGGCCTTGCTTAATTAACAAAATAAGGTGTAGTATTTGAAGTTGATCAATTGAATACTTATGGTGGATGGTTTGCATACCTATGAGGTGGGTATATTATATATCTCTCTCTCTACTGGTCACCAGTAGGTAGTTATAGTTTGGACCTAGTTTCCATAGGAAGAGCATTTTTTGTTTTGCCAATAACTCTGGCGGTGCTTGATGAATCTTTACGAAATTGTAAATATATATACTTTAGTCGGTTCAGCTGCTGCGTTAAAAGTTTCAGGGTGATCAGTCAAGTGGTGGCTGAGAGAGGGGGTACCAAAACACGTTTCCCCATGCATTTTCCCATAGGGATTTTGAACAGGACTACAGCCCGAACTGCTGAACGGAATTACACTAAATTTGCCAGAAAGCTAGATGTTGGTACAGAAATCGTGCTTTGGTGTAAATGTGTTCAGTAATTTTAGAGATATTCAAGGTTAAAAAAAAAATAGATATCTAGGGACACGGATCCTTGCAGTGGACTCGCGGATCCAAAGTCCCTGTGCTGAAATTTATTTGGCTGCCAACACTTTAACCAGGAAGTGTTGGAAGCCAACTTGGGACTTGGCTCAAAGCAGAGTCCCACATTTTTTTTTTTTTTTTAAATGAAGAAAAGGGGGCAGGGTAGGAATACCCTAACCACCCAGATATGGTGAGGGTGTCACACAGTGACTTTGTCGGTCATTAAAAAGAAATCTTTTTTTTATGCAATTTTGCTGCAATTCGCTGGTGGATCCGTTGCAAAATTGCAAAAACAATGCCTCTTTTTAAGGAAGCCCCCAGGTGGGCCAAATCCCAGGGCCATGAGGGGTTGTTAAAATAAAGGATGGGGGCTCACGGGCCCCCTTCCTAAGCTTTAGAAAAGCTGCAGGAACCGCCACCTCCCCGGGTGACTGATGTTAAAATATGCGGTGGGTGCCTGCACGACACCTCCGTGCCTCAGGGACCACCACCGCCCCGGGGGTAAACAGTTATAAAATAAGTCCGGGGAACTCGTGCAGCCCCTCTGTAGCTCCAGGGACTGCCCCCTCCATGGGGCAATGAATACAAAATGATGCGGGGGCCCGCACGGCCTCACCCGCAGCCCCGGAAACTGCCACCTCCCTGGGGCAAATAATGTGATTAGGTGCAGGGGCCTGCGCAGTCCACTCATAACCTCAGGGACCACTGCCTCCCTGAGGCAGATATAAATGAAAGTAGGGGGTCCATTGCAGACCCCCAACCCCGGGAACCACCAACTCCACCAGGTAAAATTTTACGATGGGGGGGGGGCACGTGGCACTGTGGAGACACTAATGGCCCTGGGGACCACCACCCCCCCAGGGCCGGCTCCTGCTACTTCCCAAGGTGCTCAACCTCGGGAGGTAGCCGTTTGCTTGTGCTTCGTGGTAGCTGACAGCTCCCACGAAGCAAAAGCAAACATAATTCTGCTTTCGCAAGCAGAAGCTGATAAACAGCTTCCACTTGCAGAAAGCGGAGTTTTCATCTGTTTCCGTGCACGCAAATATGAGTGCAGGGAAACATACGAAAACATTGCTTCTGGAACCGGGAATCTGCTATTTGTATGCCGGTTCATGCAGGAGTGGTGAGCCAACTGGGATTGTGGGGCTTGAGGCTCCCCCAACGGTCCCATTGCACACTGGGTGCCCTGGGTAAGCTTCAGGGCACCAAGAAAACATGGCTTGCCCATGGGGGATGGGATCCCCCCCATGGTCGAAATTGGCCTGGGGAAGGGGCTTCATGCCCCTCCCCCCCCCCTTTATTAAAATGAAAAAAATGTATAGTTTAGGGGAGGAGTGGGGGCCCTTAGCTCCCTTCCATTTAAAAATAATTGTTTGTCCCTGGTGAGGTGGTGGTCCCCAAGGCCTGGGGGATCCATGTGCCCCCCCCTTACATTTATTTAATGTAGCCCCAGGGAGGCAGTGGTACCCAGGGGACCACATGGCCCCCTTTATATTTATTTATTGTAGCCCCGGGGAGGTGAGGTAGTGACCAGGGGGCCCAAGCGGCCCTCCCATATATTTATTTCATCCTGTCCCAGGGAGGTGGGTTATGCGTGCCCCCCTAACTTTAGTTATGTTGCTCTGGGGAGGTGGTGGTCCCTGGGATCTGAGAGGGTGGGTGGGGGGCTCTGTGTGGAACCTTCTTATATTTAATGTAGCCCATGGGAGAGGGTGGCACCCCGGGGGGGGGGGAGGGGGGGGAGGGAGGGTTCCATGGGGCCCCTGAAAAACAAAAGGTTACAGGGAAGTTATTGTTAGGTTCAAAATTTACTCACACAAAACCAAAAGAATTCAGCAGTTAGGAGGTGCCTGCCCTCCTATCATAGCCTGAAGACCCCCTCCTTACTACGCCGTCCGTGACCGGATGATCGCACTACATTTCCCAGCAGCCCTGGAGGCAAAGGCAGCTGGGAATACCTCTCTTTTGCATCTCCTGGCGCAGGATATAGGGCACCTGCATCTCCTGCATTGCGGTACGCCGCCTTCCGCATTCTTGTAGGAGATGCCTGCCATCGCCTGAAGACCCCCTGCCTCCTCCAGAGTACGCCAGCAGGCCGTAACCGGTTGGGCGACTGCACTACATTTCCCACCAGCCCTGAAGGCGGTATCAGCTGGGAATACCTCTTTTTCACCTTCAACTCCCGCTTCGAGGGACGTGTGCAGGTGGTGCCCAGGCCAAGGGCAGGCCTGTTTGCATCCATCAGAACCGGAGGCGGCTGGGCTGGCCACCCTTCCTTTTGCCTAACCCTAGCTTAAGGTACCGTACCTCTCGTCCTTGTGCTTCCTCCGGTCCCTGCGCTACCTGCTTTCACTGCGCTGCCTGCTGTCCCTGGCCCTGCGCCGCCCCTCTGTCCCTTGCCCTGCGCCACCTGCTGTCGCTGCGCCATCCGCTGTCCGCTGTAGGACCTCCACCAGGACCACTAACGAAGACTGCACCACCGGTGGTACATCATCCTGCGCCAGGACCCCTGACCCTCCAAACACCTAATGGTACACCGCCAAGGAAATCCTGGACCTGGGCCCCGGATATTGAAAATGCTGTGTCTCCTTCTCCCCACAATCCACCTAAGGACCATTCACCTGCCGACATTGCCATTCCTGCGACACAACCTGCAAAAGATCCTGCACAACTCTGGCCCACAAGACCAGCCCGCGACCGCTCCACTGCTGCTCAACGCCAGCTTACTCTGTAAACGTGCCACGGAAATCTGGGACACCATCACCACCCTCTCCAAAGACGTTGCCTTCATCACCGAAAAATGGCTCAACCCCTCCTCGAACCCAGACATCACAACTGCCACTCCTGAAGGCTACACGATGATACACTGTGACCGCACCAACAAACAAGGAGGAGGCATTGCCATCATTTTTAAGGAAACCATCAGATGCAACTTCACCAACGACAAGCCCATACCTCTCAAGGCACACCTCAACTTCCTACTTCAAACTGATGCTAAGACCACAATAAGAGGCACCCTCGTCTACAGACACCCAAGAGCCTGAGCAACATTCTGCGACACCATCACCAACCACATCTCTCCCCTAGCAATTGACTCACACCACAACCTCCTACTCGGTAACCTCAACTTCCACATCAACGACCCCAATAAAGCCAACTCCATTGCCCTCCTGGAGAACCTGAACAACATCTGCCTCACCCAGCTAGTTGCTGAATTCAGGCACAAAGCCGGACACACAATCAACCACCATCTTCACCTCCAGCGACAGAATCAAATTCAGCCACATCACAGAACTCACCTGGACTGACCATACTGTGAGAAGGTGGATGGATATATGCTGTCCACTAGTTCTAGCACCTTGTATCAGTCCAAACAACCCCTTATGGTGATAGGTTAAAGACAACCTTTATTGAAAGCTATCCTAGTGGTAGCTATGGAGAGCAGTCTTTAGGCTAAGTCTTGAAGGAATGTAAAGCAGCTTGTTTTACCAGTCTATAATCTCTTGAATGATCAAATGAAAAGACAACCACACCAGGTATATATTCAAAATATATGTATTTAAGATAAAACACACCCCTCTAGTCTATTTATGAGACTGGAGTTTGAAGTACTTGGTTTACAAGTTAGCAATTATCAGTAATAGCACAAATACACGTTTGGACCCTAGGGGCGTACCAAACCATATACCAAAAAACTGGTATAAGAACCACAACTTGAATAGACACAATGCCTAGAGCTTGTAGAATCGCTGGGACCCCAAGCAACCACCCAAGGTAGTGACACAGGGGACTGTATGCAGTGTGTAAACACAACAGCGGGTTCCTGTTATCTTCTATGGGCAATGTCGCGGTTGGAAATTGAAAGATTAGGGACACTTCTAATCGAGTCAGGACCAAACCCTTTTGGACTTAAGAAGTTCTAGGGCCAGCACCCACGGGAGCACCGGAGTACTCGAGTTGCCTCACCCCGGGAAGCCGTGTGCATAGGTGTCTTTTGGTGTGGGGTCGTGTCGTCGATTTCAATGGACGCCTGCAAAGAACTGCTGCTGCCTTGAAGATGTGAAGTGTCCGAAGAGATCCAAGGCCGGATCGATGGAAGGAACCTGAAAGCAGAGGGGACAGAGTCTGGGTCACTTGCCAGAGACCACGGGCAGGATGGACCAATGCCCACAGATGTCGGGTGCTTCAGGTGAGTTGATGGGTGTTTTGACTCTTCAGCCACGAGGTCCGGGAGGCGTCTACGAAGTCCACGAGCCGGATTCAAGCTGCCCCACGAAGTCTGTCGAGTGCTGCAGTGTCGGCGACCAGAATGGACCCAACAAGCCTTGGCAACGGCAAGTCACTGGAATTCAGAGAAAGGACTGCAGTGCAGACCAGCAAGGTCTGAGGAACTCACCCAGCGAGGGTAAGTCAGGGCACGTCTGGAGCAACCAGGAAAGCCCAATTAGAAAAGGAGTTGCCTTCGTGGGGACCTGCTAGCCAACGGGCTAGTGATCGCGAAGGAGCCTCGAGCGGTTGCACTTGAAGCTGGACCATAGGTCACTCGGGGAGTGGAGGCCAACAATCTTCGGTGCAGGAGCGCTCAAGGCTGGGGCTACTCAGAGCCCAAAGCACAACTTCGAGGAGGTCCAGGAAGATAGTGTTGCTCCAAAAGTTCACAGTGTCCCGGGGTCATGGTACCACGTCACCCACGAGAGCCACGGGCCTCAGCTTTGCTGTGGACTTAGGGAAGCCTCTGGAAGTCTGGAAATCCACCTCTGGTGATGCAAAGACTTCGGCGTCCGGTGGGAGCTTCAGCGATGCAGACCGGTCAGTTGCTTCTTTGGTGCCTGCCAAGCAGGGGAGTCACTCCTGGACCCCAAGGGAGATTTCTTCAGTCTTCTAGTCAGGATAGAACGTCGAAGGTCCAGGATATATGGTGCAGAGTTTCGTCCAGGGTAATCTAAAGTCCTAGGGACTGGATTCCTATACTTATAGTATGTTTAGGGGATGGACTAACTCTAAGGCGCCCACCTATGGGTGGACTTGGAAAGAGGGGTGGTTACACTCATTTCCTTTGTCCAGTTTCGGGCCAGAGCAGGGGCAGGTAGCCCCTGCAACCGGTTTGAACTGGGCTATGCACAGGGACAGCAAACGTGCCCCCAGTGCAGGACTTCAAAGCACCAGAGAGTGCTCCCGCCCAGCCCCAATACACATCTGTCTGGGGAGGTGGTCACACCTCCCTTCGACAGGAAACCTATTGTCCAGGCCTCCCCTGCCGGAGTTTCGGGCAGCAGCAGGAGGCCAGACCCATGTCTGTGGCAGAGGCATCCATTTTGTGATGCCAGGGCTCAGGAAAGTCCTACCGGGTTTGACCAGTGTGAACATGTCTTTCCCTCTAGAAGGGTGGAATGCTACCCCCGCCGCCAGCACTGGCGGGGGGGGGGGGGGTAGTATTCCAAAGCGTTCAACACCAAACACAACATGTTTTGATGCAGCCATTCCAAAGTTAGCAGTTATAATGCACTTAGAGTATATGGTATGGCTGTATCACAGAACAGCCATAAGGAAGTATTTCCGAAAGCTGCTGAGGGGCTCAGCTCAAGCTTGGGCACCCTTTCACACAAAACCAAGCACTCTGCCTTCAGGATTGTCAAGGCCTGCCATAGGAGTGGCTTATAGGTTTATAGGTGTCTGTATATATATATATGTGGATATAGGTAGCCTATACCACTGTAAGGGGTGCAAGCACACCCTTAGCAGTAGCAGACCTGTGGTGCCATTTTGGAGTGCTTCCCAGGGGTGGCATAATATATGCTGCAGCCCCTGGTAGGCCTCTGAGGTACCTATGCCCTAGGTACATAGTATACCATATACTAGGGGCTTATAAGGCACTCCAGAATCCAATTAGATATGTACCTAATGTACATGTAAACCATTTTAGAGAGGAAGCAGCTAGGCTGTAGTCCTGATTAGCAGGGTCACAGCCAGACTAAGGTAAAAAAAACTGTGAAACACCAGCCAAAAGTGGGGGTACCCATGTGAAGCAGATCCTACTCTGCTACACATACCATCGTACACTTCATCATTGCTGACGCCCACCACACCATCACCAGGCAGCAGATCTCCTCTCCCTGCAGCTGGAGCAAGGTCACCAAAAATCAGTGGTCACAGACCTTCACCACCTCCCAACCCAAGGTGTCAACAGACCTCGACTACACAGTACACAACTTCACTGCCTGGCTGACCAACTGCACAGAGTCGACCCGTTAAAACCCACAAAAACCAAAAAGAGCCCAAAACATGCCAGATGGTACAATCCAGAACTCAGGACCACCAAGCACAATTGCCACCAACTGGAGAAACAATGAAGCGTCACCAAGAACAAGGCTGACGAAACAGCTCTCAGCAACTTTCACCGGCACATCAAAGAAGCCAAGAAAGCAGCCATCACCACCCTCATCGACTGCGCTGCAAACCACACAAAGGAACTCTTCAAAATAGTCAAACAATTCTCCAACCCGACAGCCATGGGGAACACAATCCACCCCTTCCAAGACCACTGCAACACCTTCTCAGACTACTTCCACACCAAAATCACTAACATCTACAACAATTTCAACATCCAACACGCCACCATCAAACCAGACAAGCTCAACCAACTAGCAAACACCAGCCAAAGAATCACCACCTGGTCAACGCTCACCGCCCTGACCACCTCAGCCATCATGTCTTCCATTCATTCCAGGGCGCCCACCGACCCCTGCCCCCACCAACTCTACAATCTTGCAACAAACCAAATCAGCACGTAACTCACCAGCAACCTCAACAATTCCATCGCCACTGCAACCTTCACGGACAGATGGAAATACGCAGACTTCAGACCCCACATAAAGAAAGCTTCTGCTGATCTAAAAAATTATCGTCTGATCTCCCTGCTCCCCTACCCGGCCAAAGTTCTCGAGAAAGCCATCAACCAGAAGCTCACCGAATTCCTAGAACAAAACCACCTACTGGACGCCTCTCAATCAGGATTTCGTGCCAACCACAGCACTGAGACCTTGCTAATTGCCGCTCCACACATCGGAACACTACTCCACCATGGAGAAACGGTGGCCCAGATCCTTCCCCACACAGTCTCCTAAAACACCATCATCAGAACCCACAACATAGGCATAGGCCAAGATGCCTTCAAGTGGATCGCCTTCATCATAGGACACACACACAGAGCATACGACTGCCTCCCTTCACTTCCGCACCCAAAGACATATGCGGCATACCACAAGGATCATGCCTCGGCCCCACCCTGTTCAACATCTACATCACCACCCCTTGCAGACATCGTCAGATCCCACGGACTCAACATAATCTCCTACGCAGATGACACTCAACTGATCCTCTCGCTCATAGAGGACCCCGACAACGCCAAAATCAACTTCTGCAACGCCATGAACAATGTAGCTTAATGGATGAGAAACAACTGCCTCCAACTCAACTCCGACAAACTGTACTCTTCTTGAGAAAAAGACTTACACATGGGACCTCAGCTGGTGGCCTGCAGAACTCTGACCCACACCGACCACGCACGCAAACTCGGCAGCATCTTCGACAGCCAACAGACCCTGAAACGACAAGTTAACAGTCACCTCCTCCTGCTTCCACACACTTTGCATGCACTGCAGAATCTTCAGATGGATCCCAACCAACACCAGAAAGACAGTCACTCAGGCCCTCGTCACCAGCCTCCTCGACTATGGCAACGCCTTATGTCCTGGCATCTCCATCCAGCTCCTCAGAAACTCTAGACCATATGGAACGCTGCAGCCAGACTCTTCATGGCCCTCCCCAAATGAACCCACATCACTCCCCACCCGAGAGACCTCCACTGACTTCCCATCCAGGAAAGATGCCAGTTCAAGATCTTCACGCATGCCAACAAAGCCCTCCACGACCTAGGACCTGTCTACCTCAACCTTTGACTGAACTTTCACCTAGCCGCCAGACACCTATGCTCTTCACTCACCCTCGCACACGGCCCCCCTCATTTTGTGCCCCCGCAGCGGCAGCCGCTCCTTCTCCTACATCACAGCCAAGTCCTGCAACGACCTCCAGCTATGTATGGCCCTCCCTCGCTGGCAGACTTCAGAGAGACTCTTCGGCTGAAACATAGCGCCCAGATACCCCTAAGGGTGACAGAGTTGTGCTTTACAAATGCAGATTGACTGAAGTAACTATAACTCACACCCTCACCATGTACTGCTAATTACGCCAGATATTACAGCACTCATGACATCTTTGATAAAATCATTGATAAAAATTAAAGTAATATTTGCAGTTACATTTTCCATGGAAAAAACAGTGCATGGAGGGGGAGTGGTGTGAGTTATAGTTACCTTCGGCCGTGAGTTATAGTTACTTGAAACAACTAACTATAACTGCCACATTTCTATGGGTTTTATGAGAGGCAATTCAGACCCTACGTATAACATCCCTGTAACCTTTGTTTTTTTAGTGAACATATATTTTCTACTGGCGGTCGACAGTAGGTAGTTCTAGTTAGGACCTAGTTTCCATAGGACAAGCCTTTTTGCATTTGCCAATAACTTTGGTGTTGTTTGACGAATTATCGTGAAATTTTCAAAACTAGATTGGCTCTCAATTTAGCTGCTATTTTGACAATTTCAGGTGATCCGTCAAGCGGGGGATCAACATAATGGTGGGGGTCCTCAACAACATTTTCCTCATGTTAATTTCCATAGGAAACTTTAAACCCAGTTATAGCCCAAACTGCTGAACGTAATTACACCAAATTTGACAAAAAGGTAGCTGTTGGTCCAAAAAGGGACCTTTTTGTAAATTGGTGTAAATCTGTTCGGTAGTTGCAGAGTAATTCAAAGACATTTCAAATTGTACATACAGGGACAAACGGGATCCACGACCCTACCCCATCTCGTGCTGAGATCTGATCGGCTACCAATACTTCAAACCAGGAAGTGCTGGCAGCCATCTTGGGACCCAGCTTTAGAATCTGAATGCTCTTGCTTGATGAAAGTAGAGCAGAATTGCCTTCAGAGAGGGAGCTGCATGTTTGGCAGCTCCCTATCTGTGAAAGCAATGCCAGCTCCCGCAGCAGGCAGGGAGTCAGCAGGGACAGCGGGCGCCTTGAGCCTTCCCCCGCGGTCCCAATTTTAAATAAAAAGCGGAGCCCCGGGGATTGGGTCCCCATGGCCAAAGTCGCCCTAGAGAGGGGGCCACGAGGCCCCTCTGCCCCATTCACAACAGCCATAATAAATAAAAGGAGGACCAGCAAGTCATCTGAAGCCCCGCCCCCTTCCAGTACCACTCTGAAAATGCACCTCATGGAGCACAATTGCTTGTGCGATAAAGTCCCCTTGGTTCCAGAGGGTCCTTGGGGGCCAACAAGTCCTCCTATTACCTCCAGTATGTCCCATACAGAGGGACTGCTGAGAGGACTTCAGAGGCCACGCCCCCTTTCTCCACCACGATGCAAACGCATCTCCTGGCGCACCGCTGGTAGGGGGGGTGACGTCCCTTGGCTCCAAAGGGTCCTTGGGGGCCCAGCAGCCCTCCTGTTGCATCCAGTTAGTCCAACACTGCAGGATTCCCAAGAGCTGGTCGGAGCCCTAGCCCTTTCTCCACCACTCTGCAAACGCGACTACTAGTTATAACAGAAATTCACTTAAAAAACTAAAGTTACAAGGACGTTATAGTTAAGAAATAATATTTGAAAAATCTTGAAATTCACTGAAAAAAAACAAAGGTCACAGAAACGTTGTAGTTAGGCTCAGATTTCACTTGTACAGTGAAATTCAGCAGTTATAGTTACCTGAGCTATAACTGTAACTTTGTTTATGTAAATTTCTTTATTAGGTGTTCCTCCATATCAGCAGACAATGTACATTAACCATCATTGATCTTTTCCACCTCAGCCGGGGTAGAGCACGTTTTCATAATGATACAAGTCATTAATTAGACCTAAGGTTGTGTCGGTGGAGGAGTCTGCATCTTCAAAGTTCTTTTTCATTTTCATGAACAACATCAGAACTTAACTGTAACTTATGCCCCTGAAATGCACTGCTTATGACCTCACTTATTACATCACATGGTCAGTGACATCACTAATAACTATACAAATGACATCACTGATGACATCATCCACCAAACCACTCACACCCCCATACAACCTCTCATACACCTAGTCCCATTCCCACACAATCACTCACATACCCATTCACAGACCCATACCAGCACTCACACACCCACTCACTCTTCCATAGAGGCACTCACACACCCACTTACTCACTCATACAGCCACCCACACAGCCATTCACTCACTCAGACAACCAGTCACTTACCCATACAGCCATTGACATGGCCACACACCCACCCATACAGCTATACACACCCACTTATTTACCGACATAGTCACTCACACACCCACTCACCGTTACAGCCTTTCAACACAGGCACCCACACACCCATGAAGCACTTACACACCCACACAACCACTTACTTACCCATTCACACATCCATACAAGCACTCACACATCCGTTCACTCATCGATACAGTCACACACACACACACATTACTCTCAATACAACCATTCACACACCAACTCACGTAATCAAATACCAACTCAAACATCTACTTACTCACCTATACAGCCACTTACACACCAATAACGCCACTCACACTGCATCTCACTCATCCACACAGCTACTCAAACACCCACTTATACTCCCATACAGCTACTTAGATACTCATACACACAAGGATACATACTCATACACACAAGGATACATACAGTCACACAGCTAATCACCTAATACATGTTAGAAGTAGCATCACTCAGTAGTAGTGCACCCAGTATACTAATTTAACTTTTGTTGTAGGTTAGTACACATGTTTAACACCCATAAACTCTTAAAAACTCTTACACTCACTTGATGATGTCATCAGTGATGTAATTTGGGATGTTATCAGTGATGTCACTGGCCGTGCCATGAGTGATGTAATATGTGAGGTCATAAGCAGAGCATTGGGGGCGCAAGTTATAGTTCAGGTAACTATAGGTGCTGAATTTCACTGGTGATGTACAAGTACAATCTGAACCTAACTATAACGTCCCTGTAACCTTTGATTTTTTTTGTGATTTTGATATATATATATATATCAAAAAGCAAGCTTTGAAAAAACAATTCTATAAAAACAGATCCCAACTTGATAATCAACTTGTCAAATTACAACCTGACGCAAGCAGAACGTACATTATTGAATAAAGGCTTAACATTCTGCCCTGAGAGACATCAAGATGCAGTCGAAACCCGAATTGACATGTACAAGTACATTCGCAAATTAAAATTAAAAAAATTCTTTGCAAAAATACCTCCAAAACATAAAGATTGTGAAATGGAGACAAGCTCAAATTTAACTGCACCACAAGAAGGATACATTATTGCCGAAACATTGGCTTTAAGGACTGCATATGATCTTGCCCATGAAATCACTGAGTCAGAAATAACAGACATACAAGCATTAGAAGAAATGGGCATAAATACAGACAATCATCCACGAACTGAATTTAAGAATAAATCAAAATTCTGTCCATCATTACATCCAGGAAACCGAATTGACACATTCCAAGATCTAGTTGTGGCAGAGCTAGAAGCCTTGGAAAACACAATCAACTCCAAAAAGGAAAATCTGTCCCCAGAAGAGCGTCAAGCACTACAAGCATTAAGAACCAACAATGCGATAGAAATAAAGCCCGCGGATAAGGGCGGAAATATTGTTATCCTCGACAGACAAGCATACATAGAGGAAGCAAACCGTCAATTGAAAAACGAAAACAACTATACACTTTTAACCTCCAATCCCATTCCAATGATGACTAGAGACATACACAATCGACTTAATGAGTGGTATGAAGATGGCCTACTGAGCGCAGAAGAAAAGAACTTTCTAACGGTAACTAATCCTGTAACACCCACGATATACTTCTTACCTAAAGTCCATAAAACTCTGCACAAACCTCCAGGTCGACCTATAATTTCCAGCTGTGGATCATTATATGAGAATATAGCGGACTATGTTGACCATTTCCTGATACCAATTGTTCCAACCCTAAACTCATACATCAAAGATACTGGTGACTTTCTGAGAATCTTAATGGAAACAGAATGGCAACCTGACTACTTATTGGCAACAATTGATGTTGTCTCGTTATATACATCTATTGATCATGAGATAGGTTTGACAGCCACAGCATACTTCCTAAAACAAAGACCTATTGGGGAACTGCAACACACTAATATGTTGATGGAAATGATCCAACTTTGCCTAAGAAATAATGTATTCCTATTTGACAAACAAATGTATTCTCAAAAGTGCGGTACAGCCATGGGAGTTTCCTTTTCTCCAAGCTATGCGAATCTCACCATGGGTTGGTGGGAGAGACACATAGCTTGGAGGGAAGAAAATGACCCATATACTGCGGATGTAGTACTATGGCTACGCTTCATTGACGACCTCTTCCTATTATGGAGGGGGAAGAAAGAAAAACTGGTGGAGTTCATCACAATATTGAATCAAAATGAGGTAGGCCTAAAATTCACTTTCAATATACAATCAACTGAGATTGAGTTTCTGGACACAAAAATCTACATTAAATCCAACAAGATTCATTCAACAGTTTTTAGGAAGAAAACATCCACTAACAGTGTCCTGCATGGATCTAGCTTTCATCCACAATCCTTGAAGCAAAGCATTCCGTATGGTGAATTCCTACGGAGGAAAAGGAATTGTTCTGAGCCAGAAGAGATGGAGAGAAAGTTTCTGGACACTAAACAAAGATTTGCCTCACGAGGATACAAACACAGTGATATTACACGTGGAGAAAAGAAAGCCAGACAAATAACAAGAGCTCAGACTCTCACTGTAAGAAAGAGAGATACAGTAACCACTGAAGAAAGACCACGCCTAATTTTGACATACTCAAAGGAAAGCTACAAAATTCGAAAAATCCTATTGAAATATTGGAACGTCATCAAGAAGGATCCAGATATTGGACCTACAATTGGGAGTCAACCATTAATATCGTACAGGAAGGCACCATCACTTCAAGACACATTGGTGAATAGCCACTTTGAAAACAGAACAACCAAGACTTGGCTTGAATCAAGACAACAAGGATTTACAAAATGCATGACATGCAAAGCGTGTAAAATAGGCAGAAATCTAAAATCCATCAAAG